>NW_008356327.1:3396977-3405929 GCF_000622305.1 Nannospalax galili
ATAGTTTTGTGTGACTTTCCAATGCAAACGATCACAGTGTATAGTCCCTGCTTCTGTAAACCAGGGATTTTTCTCACCGTGATTTCCTATCTTCAGCAGTGATTATAATCATTCTGTGTCAGCTCAAAGCTGACAACATTATTCCAAAGGGCTGCAATCTATCTAAAGAAAATATTGATAACTAGTCAGGAAATTCAAAGTGGACTTGTTTTCTCAGGTAAAAAAGAGACAAAAAAAGATGGGTTTCTCTTTTTGCCCACTGACACACACACAAAAAACCCACAAGAAAAAGTGAATCTTTAAAAAAAATATTTATTTAATAACCACATGATTAGAAGCATTTCATTATAACAGCATTGGCATATTTAATAACAATTTCCAAAGTAAAAAAGATGCATGTCTTTCAAAATTGGTCATAAATTTTTAGGTTTGCAGTTGAATTAATACAGTTCTACAATATTGTACTCAGTATAAACCCTATAAGACATAAAATTAAATGAAGTTTTAACCTTTAAAAAAGATCTCCTTTTCGTTTTAATATATACTGTTTCATACAGAAAAAACTCATTTTTAATGCAACTAACACTTCGATGTTTGCACATACATCTCTAATCTCTATATATCTGATTATTACTAGTACAGATGGCTACTGTCTGAGATCCCTGACACCCAAGCATAGTCATCAGGTAGATTTCAATGGTAATGTTTTACATCTCTACTAATTACCATGAAGGAAATTGTTATGCTTCCGCCTTAAATATAACTCAATATTTTCTTTATTAATTTATTTTGTGTGTATTTCATACAAAGCATCCCAAACAATCTTATTCATCTATATACCCACATCCTAAATGGCACATCACATAGCCTCTCCCCCTACTGGAGCCTATATACTCTGTCATCCCTTTACTATCCACTGTGTTGTCGGCTCCTCCAGCCATTCCCCAGTGCTTGTCCATCCACTGAGTCTAGTCAGCCTATCTAGCATAGAGTTCCTTGTTTTAAGAAGATCACCTCTTCCTCCTCTAGCAGCAATCAATTGCCAATATTCCTTTAGATAAAATTGGGGTCTGCTGTTCATTTTCACAGTTCCATGCTGGGTTACTGTCTGGGAGTCTCTTGGGCCACACTGGCCAACAACTCAAAGAAAGGTATCTCCTGTCTGGCATTGTTTCCTGTTATACAGCTTTTAGCTATACACATGAAATCTTAAAGAATTATACTTATCAATTTAATCTTGTATTATACTTTCCTTTTAGGTGTTTAGGACCATGCAGTTGGCCTAGATAAACCAATTTTTTTTTACTCTTATGGTTGTTTGAGGATCTGTTCCTCAGGGGTCACATGGGCTTGGGAGGAGCCCCTGGCTCCTGTCTTTTACCAGTTCTTTTACTTGAAGATAAAGGTCCTGCTTGATCATGGCTGAGTTCATTTGGAAGATTGGAGGAAATATTTCATCTTTCCTGAACTTCCTCTTTGTAGACTGGACACTGGTTCAAGTCCATTTGTTGGGGTCTCCATGGTTTCCTTGATCAAGAGAACAGGTGACAGGACATTTTGAGGGATGCTCATAGTCCCCTGGAACTCAGTCGACCCTGGAGGGCAAGGAGCAAAAATTGTCCTCTAAATCCTTCTGACCAAATTAGTATAGGCCTCAAATTATGGTTGTTAAACATCCAAGAAGGTTAATTCCACCAGTCTGGTACTTTTAATTACAGTGTGCTATATAGATAAAGCTTGGGCAAAGACCAAAGTTTCTCAGATAAACCTTGCCTAGACAGATATTATGTTCCTTGTGCTAGTTGTATGTATAATTTGTCAGTAGGTTGTTTGATTAATATGGTTCCCTCTTTTTTTTTAACTAGCTAAGCATTATCTCTCACATGGTCTAACCCTTCCACCATGATTTCCCCATTTAAATTGCCCCCATTTTCCCCATTTCTCCCTTAATAATACTCTTCTCCTATGGTCCCACCTCTCTTGAGCTCCACTTTCCTTTTATCCCCAAGGTTCCTTGTATAATATCCCTCCCTCACACCTCCCCTTCAAATAATCCCATTTTCATCCATATCTCCCTTATTAATGCCTGTTTCCTACTATTCTTCTCTTTCAAATTCTTTCTTTTCTTTTACCTCCCTGGTTCCTTTTCATTATCCTGGTTCTTATTATTTGTCTGGGTACATACTCACTTATAAGGATTTGGTTCTTGAATTCACATATGAGGGAGAGTGTACGTCATTTTTTTTTTTTTTCTGAGTCTGTGTTACTTCACTTAGTGTAACAGTTTCTACTTTGGTCTACTACCTGCAAACACCTTAATTTCATCTTTCTTTACTGGTGAGTAAAACTGTCATGTAAATGAACCACATTTTCATTATCCACTAGTCAGCTGAGGGACACTTAGGTTCTTTCCATCTAATAGCTATTGTGAAAAGAACAGCAGCAAACATAGATGTACAAGTGTCTGCAATGTGATGAGTTGCTGGGTATATGACAAGGAGTGGTAAAACTGGGTCAAATGATGGGTTCATTTAATGTGTGTTCCCCTTTCCCCACATCGTCTCAAATATTTGGTATCATTTGTTCTCTTGATGTTAGCCAGTCTCACTGGGGTCAGATGAAATCTTAAAGTGATTTTAATTTTCATTTCCCTAATTACTAATGATATTGAACACCTTTTAGCCACCTTTATTTATTCTTTTCTATTTAGAACTCTCTGTTCAGCTCCTGTGATGGCTAATCCTGGGTGTCAACTTGATTGAATCTGGGATTACTGAAATGAAGGAGATCTTCTTGATTGGATCATCTAAAGACAGAAGACACACCATAAATGTGGGTGTTACCTTCTGATGGCAGCCGGTATAAAAGACCAAGGAAGAGGAGAACACCAGGCTTCTTGCTGCTTGCCTTCTCTCTCACTGGTGAGTTCGTCTTGCTTCTGTAGACTGAAGACTAGCTGATCTTTTGGAATTTGTCAGACCTTCAGCACCAGATTGGGACTACTGAGACATCCAGCCTTGTGGAATGAGGGACTACAGATTCTCAGCCTCTCAAGTGTGGTGCAGCCATTGTTGGTCTACTCAGAATCTATCCTGTGAGCTAAGCTAATAAATCTCTCTCTCTCTCTCTCTCTCTCTCTCTCTCTCTCTCTCTCTCTCTCTCTCTGTACATGTATATTATTTTTCTTACTTTTTTTACCCTGGCTAATACAGATTGTGGCACCAGGAGTGGTTCTAGAGAAACAGAATTGAAAGGATGAATTTGTTCAATGGGCTTGTTGGTATTTGGAGCAGGCTCTCCAACTCAGAGTCTTCAGGTAGCATGGAGAGCACTGAAAATCCATGGTGTAGACTATTTGAAACAATTATGGATATAGACACGTTTGAATCTCCTAACTCACCTCTTGTGAAGAGTAAGAAATTTAGTTACTCTATACATTAAAAAATTGGACAATTCATGGAAAAATAAGAAAAATAATGATGGTGGCTTGTTACTTCTAGCATCTCTGGATAAAGTGGTGAAGTTAAGCAATGAGCTTAATTATAAAATTGACAAGCTCCATATTCGAATCAACAGTTTAAATGTTTCCAAGTGTGCCTTGGAAGAGAATCTTCTCTCCAGCACCCAGAAAGCTAAAGCTGCAGAAAATCAAGCTGGAGCCCTTATTATACTTTTGGCTGACCTACAACGTAAATTTAATTCCCAACCTCGAAGGGTGTCAGCAGTAAAGGTGTGAGCATTGGTAGGAAAAGATTGGAATCCTGACACTTGGGATGGAGATATGTGGGAGAACCCTGAGAAGGCTGAGGATTTAGAATCCTCAGATGCTGAGGAATTTGATTCACCTGATGAACTAATTGCACCATCCTCAGCAGACCCACCCTCCCAACCCTTGCCTGAGGCAACTAATCCCATTGAGGAAGCTAATCCCATTCAGCAAGACTAAACTGATGTCCCTCAGGGCCCAGTTATTGTTGCCTCTAGACCTATAACCAGACTCAAAGCTAAGCAGGCCCTCAGAGGAGAGAAAGAAAGTGTGGTCCATGAGGAGGTACCCTACACCACTAAAGAATTTAGTGAATTTGCTAATTCTTTCAAATAGAAATCTAATGAAGATGTCTGGGAATGGATTTTAAGGGTATGGGATAGTGGTGGAAAGAACATAAAATTGGATCAGGCTGAGTTTAATGACATGGGCCACCTGACTGGAGATTCTAGGTTTAGTATGGAAGCTCATGCAGTTAAAAAGGGTGTTAACAGTTTATTTGATTGGTTGGCTGAGGTATTTATCAAAAGATGGCCTACTGACAGAGAGCTGGAAATACCTGATATCCCTTGGCTTAGTGTTGATGAAGGGATTGTAAGGCTCAGGTAAATTGGTATGCTCTAGTGGATTCGAAGTGCAACACCAAATCCTCCACAATGGGAGGGCCCAGAGGACATGCCTTTTACTGATTTTATAACATCAAAAGTACTGAGAGAGACACCAGAACGTTTGAAGAGCATTGTATTTGCTCTTTTCCTTATGCTGAATCTTATAGTTGGAGATGCTGCTGCTTGATTGTGTAAATTAAATGTAAATATGATAGGTGTAACAGGACCTCGGAGTAGGGGTCAGGTGACAGCAATGAATTACCAAAGACAAGGTGAGCGTACTTATCGTAATGGGTGGCAAAGGCAAAATGATACCTACAATGGCATGACTCGAATGGGCCTGTGGTACTGGTTAATCAATCATGGTGTTTCCAGGGACCACATACATAAGAAGCCTACAAAGTTTTTATTTGATCTGTATAAACAGAAAAGCTCTAGGATGAATGACATGAAAACAGTATTGAATCATAGCAATAGAGAATCTTGCTCACTCAGCCAAATTCCAGACTTGAGACAGTTTACAGACCCAGAACCCCTTGAATGAAGGGAAGGCCAAGTGCCCTTGAGGAAGGACTTTGTCACAGTACCAAAGAGTTATGCTGTTCGCCTCTCACACATCCTTCCCCAGTGGGACCTGTGGCCTTTTATCAGAGTAACTGTACATTGGGGGAAAGGAAATAATCAGACATTCCATGGCCTATTGGATACTGGTTCTGAGTTGACACTTATTCCAGGAGATCTTGAAAAGCATTGTGGCCCTCCAGTTAAAGTAGGGACTTATGGAGGTCAGGTGATAAATGGAGTTTTGGCTGAAGTCTGACTGACAGTGGGTCCAGTGGGTCCCCGAACTCATCCTGTAGTTATTTCCCCAGTACCAGAATGTATACTTGGAATAGATATACTTAGGAATTGGCAGAATCCCCACATCGGTTTCCTGACCTGTGGAGTGAGGGCTATTATGGTTGGAAAGGCCAAATGGAAACCATTGGAATTGCCTCTGCCAGGGAAAATAGTGAACCAAAAACAGTATCACATCCCTGGAGGAATTGCAGAAATTAGTGCTACCATCAAGGATTTGAAAGATGCAGGGATGGTGATTCCCACCACATCTCCCTTTAACTCTCCTATTTGGCCTGTGCAGAAGACAGATAGGTTATGGAGAATGACAGCTGACTATCGGAAACTTAATAAAGTAGTGACTCCAATTGCAGCTGCTGTACCAGATGTGGTTTCTTTACTTGAGCAGATTAATATGTCTCCTGGTACCTGGAATGCAGCTATTGATTTGGTAAATGCTTTCTTCTTGATACCAGTTCATAAGGACCACCAGAAGCAATTTGCTTTCAGCTGGGAAGGCCAACAGTATACTTTTACTGTCCTGCATCAAGGGCATATTAACTCTCCAGCACTGTGCCATAACTTGGTTTGAAGAGATCTTGATTGCTTGATTCTTCCACAAAATATCACACTGGTCTACTATATTGATGATTTTATGCTGATTGTATCCAGTGAGCAGGAGGTGGCAGACAGTCTGGACTTGTTGGTTAAGCATATGCACATGAGAGGACGGGAAATAAATCCAACCAAAATTCAAGGGCCTACTACCTCAGTGAAATTTCTAGTTCAGTGGTGTGGAGCATGCCAGTAAGCAGTGATTGAAGAATAAGTTGTTGCATTCGGCCCCTCCCTCCACTAAGAAAGAAGCACAACGCTTGGTGGGCCTGTTTGGATTCTGGAGGCAGCACATTCCTCATCTGGGTGTATTACTATGACCCATATATCAAGTGATTCAGAAGGCAGCTACCTTTGAGTGGGGCCTGGAACAGGAAAGGGCCCTTCAACAGGTCCAGGCTGCTGTCCAAGGTTCTCTGCCCTTTGGGCCATATGATCCAGCAGACTTGATGGTGCTTGAGGTATCAGTGGCAGATAAAGATGCTGTTTGGAATCTCTGGCAGGCCCCCATAGGGGAATCACAGTGGGGGCCATTGGGATTTTGGAGTAAGGCTTTGCCTTTATCTTTGGACAACTATTCTCCCTTTGAGAGACAGCTCTTAGCCTGCTATTGGGCCTTAATGGAAACCAAACATTTGATAATGGGCCACCAAGTCACCACGAGACTGGAGCTGCCCATCATGATCTGAGTGTTATCTGACCCCCCAAGCCATAAAGTAGGCTGTGCACAGCAACAATCCATCATCAAATGGAAGTGGTACATATGTGATTGGGCTCGAGCAGGCCTGGAGGGCACAAGCAAGTTACATGAAGAAGTTGCCCAAATGCCTATGGTTCCTACTCCTGTTACGATGCCTCCTGTTCTCAAGCATGCACCTATGGCTTCATGGGGTGTGCCCTATGATTGGTTGACTGAGGAAGAGAAGACTAAGGCTTGGTTTACAAATGGTTCTGCACGCTATGCAGGCACTACTCAGAAGTGGACAGCTGCAGCATTACAGTTAATTTCTGGAACAACCTTGAAGAACAATGGGGAAGGAAAGTCTTCATAGTGGACAGAACTTTGGGCAGTGCACATGGTCATGCATTTTGCTTGGTAGGAGAAATGGCCAGAAGTGAAATTACATACTGATTCATGGGCTGTAGCCAGTGGTTTGGCTGGATGGTCAGGGACTTGGAAGGAGCCTGATTGGAAAATTGGTGAGAAAGACATTTTGGGAAGAAATATGTGCATAGATTTATCCAAATGGGCAAAGGATGTGAACATACTTGTGTCTCATGTAAATGCTCATCAAAAAGTGGCTTCAGCAGAAGATGAGTTCAATAATCAAGTAGATCGGATGACCCGCTCTGTGGATTGTCAGCCTCTTTCTTCAGCTATCCCTGTCAATGTTCAATGGGCCCATGTACAAAGTGGCCATGGTGGCAGAGATGGAAGTTATGCATGGGCTCGACAGCATGGACTCCCACTCACGAAAGCAGACCTGGCTACAGCTGCTGCAGAGTGCCAGATCTGCCAACAGCAGAGACCAACACTGAGCCCCCGATATGGCACTGTTCCCCATGGTGACCAGGCTGCAACCTGGTGTCAGGTTGACTACATTGGACCACTTCCATCTTGGAGGGGGCAGCTTTTTGTCCTTACAGGGATAGACACTTATTCTGGTTATGGATTTGCCTTTCCTGCCCATAATGCTTCTGCCAAAACTACTATCCAGGAACTTACAGAATGCCTTATCCACTGTCATGGTATTCTGCACAGCATCACTTCTGACCAGGGAACTCACTTCACAGCCAAGGAAGTGTGACAGTGGGCCCATGGTCAAGGAATCCATTGGTCTTACTGTGTGCCCCACCATCCTGAAGCAGCTGACTTGATAGAACGAAGGAATGATCTCTTAAAGATGCAGTTACAGCACCAATTAGATTGCAGTAGACTGGAGGGTTGGGGTAGGGTCCTCCAGAAGGCAGTTTATGCTTTGAATCAGCGTCCAATATACGGTACAGTTTCCCCTAAAGCCAGGATTCATGGGTCCAAGAATCAAGGGGTGGAAGTGGGAATGATTCCACTCACTATCACCACTGGTGACCCTCTATGAAAATTTTTGCTTCCTGTACCCTCGACTTCGCACTCTACTGGCTTGAATGTTTTGGTTCCAGAGGAGGGAGTGCTTCTGCCAGGAGAGACAACAAACATTCTGTTGAACTGGAAACTAAGACTTCCCCCTGGACACTTTAGGCTTCTGATGCCCTTACCTCAGCAGGATGAAAGTATGGGTCACTCCTCCAGGGAACGAGCCAAGACCTGCAGAGGTGCTTGCTGATGGTGGAGGAAATACAGAATGGGTCGTAGAGGAAGGTAGTTACAAATACCAACTTAGGCCACGTGACCAGTTGCAGAAACGTGGATTGTAATTGACATGAGTATTTTTGTCTTATTTGGTTAAGAATAGGCTTGTGCATGTATACACATGTTAGCAGATACTTGAGTTATTCTTTTTTGAATATGTAATTAAGATGTGTTAAGTGGTTAAGTGTTGTGAACCTATATGATTATATTGGGTTATGAGACACTAAAGACTAAGCATTCCTTGAAGACCTTATCACCTACTCTAAGATATATAATGCATTTGTCATTGTATTATGGGATCCTTATATCATGTTAGGTGAAATTATGACCTCAACATTGTTTTCATTTGAAAATTAAGCATGACATAAAGAGATGCTATTGGGTGTCAAGTTGACAAGGGCTGCACTTGTGATGGCTAATCCTGGATGTCAACTTGATTGGATCTGGGATTAACTGAAATGAAAGAGATCTTCTAATTGCATTGGATCATCTAAAGCCAGAAGACACCCCCTAAAAGTGGGCGTTACCTTCTGATGCCAGCTGGTATGAAAGACCAAGGCAGAGGAGAATGCTAGGCTTCTTGCTGCTTGCCTTCTCTCTCGCTGGTGAGTTTGTCTTGCTGCTGTAGACTGAAGACTAGCTGATCTTTTGGAATTTGTCAGACCTTCAGCACCAGATTGGAACTACTGAGACATGCAGCCTTGTGGACTGAGCAACTGTGGATTCTCAGCCTCTCCACTGTGGTGCAGCCATTGTTGGACTACTTGGACTCTATC
>NW_008356327.1:3406009-3407072 GCF_000622305.1 Nannospalax galili
GAATCGTTTGTTCTCTTGATTTTAGCCAGTCTGACTGGGGTAAGACGGAATCTTAAAGTGGTTTTAATTTGCATTTCCCTAGTTACTAGTGATGTCGAACACCTTTTAAGATGCTTCTTAGCTATCTTTATTTCTTCTTTCGAGAACTCTGACTGTTCAGTTCCTTAGCCCATCTTTTAATTGAGTTACTTCCTTTCTTGATTCTTTGTTTTTGAGTTCATTATATATTCTGAATGTTAAAACTCTGTCAGATGTGTTCCTGATGAAGATTTTCTCCCATCCTCTGGGTTTTCTCTTCATTTACTTGGTTTCTTCTTTTGATGTACAAAAAATTTTTAGTTTAATGAAGTCCAGTTTCTTGATTCTTGACCTTATTTCCTGAGCAATTGATGCCCAGTATAGAAAATCCTTTCATACACCTATATATTGTAGGTTATTGCCAATGTTTTCTTCTAACAGTTTCAGAGTTTCAGGTTTTACATTGAGGTCTTTGATCCATTTGTAGTTGACTTTTGTGCAAAGTGAAAGATAGGGGTTTAGTTTCATTCTTCCACAGGTGGAGATCCAGGTTTGCCAACACCATTTGCTGAACATGCTGTCTTTCCTCCAGTGATTGTTCTTGGCCACTTTGTCAAATATCACATGACTGCAAGTGCATGTACTCATATTTGGGTCTTCAATTTTGTTCCATTGATCTATGGATCTATTTTTGTGCCAGTACAATGTTGTTTATATGACTATAGCTCTGTAATATAGTTTAAAATCTGGTATAGTAATCCCCTCAGCATTGCTTAGTGCTCAGGACTACTTTGACTATCCAAGGTCTTTTGTGCTTCCTTATGAATCTTAGGATTTTTTTTTTGCAGTTCTGTGAAGAATGTCATGGGGATTTTGATTGGCAGTGCATGGAATCTATAAATGGCTTTTGGTAGGATGGTCATTTTCACAATATTGATTCTTCTAATCCATGAGCGTGGGAGGTCCTTCCATCTTCTGATGTCTTCCTCAATTTCTTTCTTTAAAGTTTTAAAAATTTCATTGTAGAGTTCTTTAATGTCTTTGA
>NW_008356327.1:3407126-3417448 GCF_000622305.1 Nannospalax galili
ATGTGCTCTTTCTCTGATTGCTTGTTATTGGTATATAGAAAGGCTACAGAATTTTGTACATTGATTTTGTAACCTGCCAGTTTACTGAATGTATTAAATATTCCTAGGAGTTTTCTGGTGGAATTTTTGGTGTATTTTAGAAATAATATATCATCTGCAAAAAGGGATAATTGGATCTCTTCTTTTCCAATAATTCCTACTTTAATTTCCTTCTCTTGTTTTATTGCTCTTGAAAGAGTTTCAAGCACTATGTTAAAAAGGAGTGGAGATAGTGGATAGCCTTGTCTGGTTCCTGATTTTAATAGGAATGCTTCCACTTTTTCTCCATTTAAAATGATGTTGGCTGTGGGTTTGTTGTATATGGCTTTAATTATGTTGAGGTATGTTCCCTCCAGTCCAGCTCCCTCTTGGACTTTCAAATGCAGGTTGAATTTTGTCAAAGACCTTCTCTGCATCTATTGAGATGACTATGTTGTTCTTGTCTTTGAGTCCACTTATATGAATTATGACATTTATTGACTTACATATATTGAACCATCCCTGCATCTCTGGAATAAAGCTGACTTGATCATAGTGGATGATCTTTTTGATGTGTGTCTGTATGCAGTTTGCAAGTATCTTGTTGAGAATCTTTGCATCTATGTTCATTTAAGACTTAAAACTGAATATAAATTATAGCTCAAATAAATGATGTTTATCAACTGCCAGATAAACACCTGGCTTCATAGAAAGAATTTGGAAGTTCGCCCTCCATTTCTCTGTTTTTGAATAAATTAAGTAATAATGGATGTAGATCTTTAAATGTCTGGTAGAATTCCACTGTAAATCCATCTGGTCCTGGGCTTTTTTTAGTCGTGAGATTTTATGTTACTGTTTCAATTTCCTTATATGTTATGTGTCTGTTTAATCTGTTGATTTCTTCTTGGTTTAGTTTTTGTGGTTCTCATGCTTTTAGATACCCATCTATTCTGTTTAGCTTTTCAAATATAGTAGCAAATAGGTTTTTAAAGTATTCCCTTATAATGTTCTGGATTTTGTTGGTGTTTGTTGTGATGTTTCCTCTTTCATCTTTGATTTTGCTTGGTTTGGAGGTACTCATTGTTTTTTTTGGTTAACTGGGCTAGTGGTCTGTCAATCTTGTTTATCTTTTCAAAGAACCAGCTCTTTGATTTGTTGATTCTTTGTGTTGTTTTATTGTTTCTGTTTCATTAATTTCTGCTCTGATTTTTGTTATTTCTTCTTGTTGGGTGGGTTTGGGTTTCATTTGCTCTTGCTTTTCAAGTGTCTTGAGTTGCAATGTAAAGTCATTTGTTTGTGTTTTTTTTCTGATTTTTTAATGTAGGCACTTGGAGCTATAAATTTCCTTCTAAGGACTGCTTTTAATGTGTCCCTGAGATTTTGTTGTGTTGTATTGTCCTTTTCTTTTAGTTTCAGGAATGATTTTATTTCATTCTTAATTTCTCTTTTGACCCACTCATCATTCAGGAGTGTGTTGTTTAGTCTCCATGTGTTTGTGTAGTTACTAGGGTTTCTTCTGGTGTTGATTTTAAGCTTTATTGGATTGTGGTCTGATAGAATGCATGGAAATATTTCAATCTTTTTGTATTTGTTTAGGTTTTTTTTTGTGCCCCCAGTATATGGTTGATCTTGGAGAAAGTTCCATGGGGCACTGGATAGAAAGTATATTCTTTGGTGTTTGGGTGCAATATTTGGTAGATATCTGTTAGGCCCATTTGTTTATGGTTATTTTTAATTCAGATGTTTCTCTGTTAATTTTATGTCCTGTTGACCTATTTAATGGAGACAATGGGGTATTGAAGTCCCCTAAAATTAATGAGTTGGGATTAATCTGGGTTTTAAAGTCCTGTAGTACTGTTTTTATGAAGTTGTGTGCAGCAGAGTTTGGTGAATATATGTTCATGATTGTAATATCCTCTTGGTCAATTGTTCCTTTGATCAGAATGATGTGGCCCTCTTTATCTCTTCTGATTAGTTTTAGTTTATAGTCGATTTTATCAGATATTAGAATTGAAACGCCTGCTTTTTTCTAAGTACCATTTGCTTGCTATATTTTTTCCCCATCCTTTCACCTTAAGGTAGTGCCTGTCCTTGAAGTGAGATGAGTTTCTTGCAGACAACAAAAAGATAGGTTTTGTTTCTTAATCCATTCAATTAGCCTGTCTTTTGACTGGGGAGTTCAGTCCATTGATATTTAAAGTTATTAATGAAAGATATGCATTGATTCCTGTCATTTTTAATTCTCTTCACATTCTTGGTGTAGCTGTGCATTTCTATAGTTATACCATCATTAAGTTTCTTTCCATAACCCCTTGGGTATAGTTATTCCCTTTTCAGCTCTTTGTATTGCCTCAATAACTCTCTGAGGGCTGGTTTTGTGGACATGAATTCTTTCAGTCTATTTATGTCTTGGAAGATTTTTCCTTCCCCTTTGACTATAATAGACATTTTGGCTGGGTATAGTAATCTGGGTTGGCATATGTGGTCATTTAGAACTGGGAATACTTTGGTCCAGGCTCTTCTGGATTTCACAGTTTGCACTGAAAAGTCAGCTATAATTCTGATGGGTTTTCCTTTAAATGTGACTTGTTTTTCTTTTGCATCTTTCATTATTCTCTCTTAGTTCTGTATGTTTAGTGTTTTTACTATGATGTGCTGTGGATTGTTTCTTTTCTGGTCCTGTCTATTTAGTGGTCTATGTGCTCATCGTATTTGTATGGGCATGCCTTTCTTTAATTTTGGAAATTTTTCTCCTATAATCCTGTTAAGGATCTGGTCCGTACCTTTATCCTGAGAATCTTTTCCTTCCTTTATGCCTATAATTCATACATTTGGTCTTTTTATAGTGTCACACAATTCCTGCATATTCCATTCTTGTGTTTTCTTAAATTTTCATAATATTTGCTTGAATGGTCTAGTTCGTCCACTTTAACTTCCAGTCTTGATACTTTGTTTTCCATTTCATTCATCCTATTTGTGATGCTTTCTCCTGTTGTTTCTCCTTGGCTTACTAAGTGCTTCACTTACTTCTTCATTTCAGCATGAGTATTCTTCGATATTCCTAACTTTTTTCTGAATTCATTCAGAGGTTTATCCCTATCTTCTTTCAGTTCTTTGATTTATTTGTGTGTTCTTTAAATTCACTGAATTCTTTTATTATGTTTATAATTGTTCTTTAGAATTCCATGTCCTGCATTATCTCTAGGGGGTTCTCATTGTACTCCTCTACAGGATTGTTGGTATTTGGTGGGGATATGTTATTTTGCTTTTTCCTATTGTTATTTTTTCTCTGTGACATGGCTTTGACATGTGCATTTCTTTTGTAGTTTCTGATTCTTGTGTGAGAGTCAAGCCTTCCTTTGTTGAGTTTAGATCTTCTTCTTTTGTAAACTTTATGTGTCTTTCTGGTTTACTTGTTGGGCATGAAAAGCTGCTTGGTCAAGGCTTCAGGTTCTCTTTTTTGATTTTATATTGGAGTGGCCAAATTGCTTTCCTCTTGCTGCTCAGGAGTTCCCACAGAGGCCCAAGCTGGTTGAGGATCAGTTGCTCTCAGGCTTTCTCCTTATGTCTGGATCCCTGTACAAAAGATGCTGGCCCCAAGAAGCTGGGGGTTGGGCTGTGCAGGGGTGCAAAGGGAGGTGGGAACAGTCCCCAAGGGCTTCCAAGTCTAGAGGGGTGAATTTAGTTGGTCTGGACGCAAAGGATCAGGAAACAGTGCGAAACCTGGGCTAAAAGGATGGCCCAGAGGTCTGGGCTGCCAAGACAAGAAATGCACCAGTGCCCAGGCTAGGAGGAGAGATGGGGTGGGGAGCTGGGGAGTGCATGAGGCTGGCGGAGTCAATACCTCGTGGACACCGCCAAACTTACCCAGGAAAGATGCTGGCCCCAGGAAAGTGGGTGGCTGTGGTGCCCAGGGATGCAAAGGGAGGTAGGGGCAGGTACAGGCCCTAAGAGCTCCTGGAGACTAGAGGGATGAATTGGGTTGGTCTGGATACAAAGGATCAGGAAGCAGTGGAGAGTCTGAACCAAGAGGTCAATCCAGAGGTCTGGGGTGCCAAGAGAAGAAATGAGCCAGTGCCCAGGCTAAGAGGAGAGATGGGGCAGGGGATACGAAAAAGTGAATCTTATGATTTTGGTTTCAGTCTTATCTCGCAACTAATGAAATTCTACATGTTTTTAATGAATTAACTGGCATCAACTTTTGATTTTATTTTTTTCTCATTTAGTACCGAACTATCCTAAATATAAGCCATGGATAGTTATTCTCTTGATTAATCTTCCTTAACACATTTCTTTTTTCATAAAAAGTGATAAACGATACAAACATTCAACTGCCTGATTACCCAAATATCTCTGCTAATTTGCCAAGGTTACCAGAAATGGTGCATACAGTATATTGATGGCTATGCATGGATGGAAGGTGCAGAAGCAGCATGAGGCTCTGCATTTCACACTTCATAAACAAAATGGTGAAACACTAGAAACGTGCAATATTTATCTCATCTAAATTCAGGCGACATCAGTATCTTTGATCTCTATTAGGTTAAATCACTGTCTCTTCAATAAATGACCAAATCATTAACCCAACAAACCAGTTGATTAACAATACTGACATATAGAAATACTGAGCAAGCAACATTTCTTAGGCAATAAAAAAATAATTCTATATAGTTGAGCAGAGCAGTAATGGCTTTAAAGCTTTCTTCCCTTTTTAGTCTATCTACACATTCATACAAAAATATTGAGAGACTATGAACTGAGCAAAGTGTTAAGAATTCATGAAACAATGATAAATAGTAACTTCTGATACAATGAAGTACACAGTTTTGGGGGAAAGAGCCAACCACATAGACAGATTAACAAAACAGATCTATTTTTGATACAAATAGTAGTGAGAATAATCTACATAACAGCAAATGTCCCTCAAATTGCAAAGACTTTGCTCATAGTCAGACTATTGTTTGCTTACATTATCTTTACCAGGAAAGACACTAAGGAAAAATAGTGGAATATTTCTGACTCACAAATATATTATTAAAAGACTCAGCCAATCCTATTCATATTTCACTTGCCAAAACATCCAGAGAGTGAAAAAGCATAATTCTTCTACAAGGGAACTGGGAAAAGTAATGTAGTTAACATAATGCTATAAAAGACAGTAGACAACGTGCTTCAGACAGATATTGTGCAAATGATTACTGTTTCTAAGAAAATCTGGAAAAGAAAGGGAATCGTAGAGAAATAATAATATACCAAAAGTATATGCCTTGTAATGACTAACTTTTCACATCTTTTAAAAGAGAAATAATTTTCCACAGAGATTCAGAGAGGTGCTTAGAAATATGTAATAGTTAATCTTGGTTCTCCACCTGATTTGATCTGCTATCAATTTAGAGAAACACCTCTGTGTAGGTCTGTGGTGTTTCCTAGAAGGACTAAATATGTGGGGGAGATCCTTCACTAGAGTGGGGATCACTTTCCAGAGATGGTCCAGGTATAATGAGATCTGAGGGAAAGTTCTGCTACTTTTGCCTGCAAACCTTATCTCCTTGACAGTGAGAGTGCCCATTATTGTTGCATTGAATACTTCCATTATTTTTTTCAGAACACGTGGTGTTGAACACATGAACTCAATAATTTCTCTGTGTTTGTGCAAAATTACATTGCTTAATACCAAGGCTATTTGAGTGTCATAGAAGGAAACTACATATAAAGAAAAAAAAAAGATAGACCTTGAAAGCAAAAAACAAGCCATCAAATGTTCAATGTTCAATTGTTAAGGAGTAGACTAATTATGTACTATGGTATTAAAATATTATTACTGGCCACGAGTGGTGTCGTACGCCTTTAGTCCCAGCACTCAGGAGGCAGAGGCAGGTAGATCTCTGTAAGTTCAAGGCCAGCCTTGTCTACAAAGTGAGTTCAGGTCAGCTGGGACTATAGGGAGACCCTGTCTCAAAAAGACAAATATATATATAATTACTTTACCTATAAAGGATTTTAAATGATAGAGTCAAAATGATACAGTAAAATATGTACAAAACAAAATTTCTTATTTTAACCTTTGTAAGTTTATAGTTCTCTGGCATTTTACAGCTGTGTAAGTCAATATTGCCATCCAAGAATTATTTTAATTTTGTAAAATTGAAATTCTGCTTGACCAGCTAGGACTTAACACATATGACAGAATGCACAATCCTGTGTGGAGGATGCTATGGGGGGTGTGGTAGGAGGAGGCGTCTAACTTTGATTAAGATCTATTAAATGAAATGCACAAAAACTCAAGAAAAGTATTTTAAAAACTTGAAATTCTGTCCTCATGATACAATGATTTATCCATTTTCTTTGCTATTAGCCACCGGGAATTGTCATTTTCTTTTTAACTCCATTAATTTGACTATTCTTTATTTTTATTTTTCCAATTACTACTTTATTTTTAGTTAAATTTGTATGCATTTCATATAATATATCTTAATAATATCCAGACTCCTTCCCCTATGTGCATGCCCCATAGACCACCCACCAGATTCTGTGCATTCTGTCATATATGTTAAGACCTATAGACTCAAGTTTATATACCCAGATGTCCCTCTGTGTGAGTTCAGTCACTGGAGCCTGTTCACTCTATCTAGGATCATTCCTTTAAAGAAGACCAGCTCTCCCTCACCCAGCAGTGATCAGTTGCTAATAGTTCTTTAGCTAAGGTTGGGGCCTGCTGCCCATTTCCTCAGTTCTATTCTGGGTTTCTGTCCTCTTGAGTTTGCATGGGTCTTGTGCATTCTGTCACCATTGCTGTAAGTTCCTAGAAGCAAGTTCCCGGAAGCCTGGAAGATGCTTTCATTTTGGTTATGCACCATAACCAAAATAATCATTCTTCCCCCTTTTCTACATTGATCCCTGAGCCCAGGATGGGTCAGATTTAATATAGGAGTCTTATCCAGGGACAGGCATTTTGCAGCCTCTTAGTCTCTACACTTTGGCAAGTTGTGGTCTTCTGTTAATTACCGTCTGTTGCACGAGTCTTTTTGCAACAGATGGAGACTATTACAGAGTTCCACAACTGGTAACACACAGAGAATAAGTGTCTGTGAGATGTTCATCCCTAAATGACACATCTACAACGGAACCTCTACACCTAATGTTCGCAGAATGTTGTAGTAGAGCGGGTAGATACCATAGCATCTCTCAAATCTCACTGGCTATTCTTTCAACTGTCCATATCTCTAGTTCCAGGGGAACCGATGGCCTCTTCTGTCCCCCGCAACCATTGCACAACACAGGTGCACTCACTTACCTGCAGGCAATACATGCATACACATAAAATAAAAATAATAAATAAAATTTAAAAAATATTCTTTTCTTTTGGAAGTGTTGTGTATGATATATGTACACATTTACGTTTGTTCACATTCATGTGTATGAATTTGGATGTTTATGGGCCATGCACTATATGAATGTCAGAGAACAACCTGAGATGTCCTACCTAACTTTTCACCTTATTGGAGATAGGTATTTTTCTTGTTTGCCATTGCATATACTAGGTTAGCTGGCCCACAAGGTTGTGGAGATTGTCCTATCTCTGCCTCCCATCTCACTGTAGGAGCCCTGGAATTACAGAAACAAGCTATCATTTCCAGCTTTATGTAGGTTCTTGGGATTTGACCTCAGATCTTCGTGCTTGCATAACAAGAACTTTAACCACTGAGCCATCTCCTGTGCCCAAGTTTGACTATTCTAAGTACATCAAGTAAGTGTTCAAATGGCATTGAGAGAAAAATAAGATAATTGTGAATAATTCTATGAACTATATTCAGTTTTAGAATATAGCAAATTATTATAAATAATACAAATATTGATATGAAATACATTCCCTGAGTTGTTATAAAGCCACAAGTTTTGGAATTCATTAGATGGACTCAACTGACTAAACTTAAAATTTCATTATTCAACATCTAATTTTTTTCTTTATTTTTGTTGTATGTGTGTGCATGTATTGCCTGCCTGTAGGTAAGTTCAACCATGTTGTGCAATGCCTGTGTAGGACAGAAGAGGCTATCAGATCTCCTGGAACTGGAGTTACAAACAGTTGTTAGCTGCCATATGGGTGCTGGGATTCGAACCTGGGTCTTCTGCAAGAACAGCCAGTGTTCTTAACTACTGAACCATCTCTTCAGACCCCCAATGTTTATTATAGTGAAAAAAACAGTGAAAGAATGGCAAGAAAAAGAAACATAAAATTTTTGGGTTATCAAATACAGGTCTTGCAAATATTTATATATTTATTTTGTGTGTGTTTATATATGTGTGGGTGCATGTGGCGTGCTGTGCATGGACTATCTGAAGATAAATTGTGGGCTTGTTCTCTTCTACCTTGTGGGTCATGGAGATAAATCTTGGGTAGTCAGGCTTGGTGACAAGAACCTCTACCCACTGAGCCAGCTCAATGGCCCCAATTATATGCTTTTGTCTTTACCCAACAGAGACACAGCATCTCCACAAGCAAATTGTTGCCGAGGTATGCTTGCTTGAGTCTTGCTATTCAAAGTACTTTAAAAGAGCTGATCACACTCCTGTCATTTTCCAAGCCATGATACAGACTCCAAATAAGGTACATGTTGTGAAGCTTTACGTTTCCAAACCTGGTTCATCTTGATTTATCAATATGCAGAGTAGCATCATCATTTGACAGTCACAGGAACATTGAAATTATTTAGTTGTCACAGTTTAAGTATAATTTGTGTATCTTTAGAAAAAAAATTGCTAAGTAGGTAAAGGAGGCTTGTCCCATTAATGTTTCCTCACATGTGCATTACTTCAAAAATAATATTTTCAAATAATCAAGAACCATATTACAACTTACTAATTTCCAATTTCAGTATAGTTATCTATTTGAAAAAATAATTGATTGGAATCCATAAAAATCAGCTTTTACATACATATTGGATCTCTGAAAAATATATATGTTCCTGGCATTATACATAGTATGCATAAAAGTCAAAAGGACTTTGATCACTAACCACAGAGGTAAATGGGTCATTAATCTACAGTTACTTCAGTCAAAATCCTTCCTGTGTAGGTTCATGTTCCCTGTAGAACAAAGAGATTGCAAATGAGCAAAAGCACATGGAAGGCAGTTCTGGGTACAGAAGTGCCTGAAATTCCTGAATTATGCCACAGTTCTCACATTGTATATATAAAATCACATTTCTTTTCTCAGGTACTCTGATTATGTTACCTTCCCCCTACATTATCATATCAAGACAATGTGAAAATAGTTTCAGCAAACAGGCTACTAAAAAGATTTTGTTAGAAATCAAAATGGAATCATAGACTTTACTTTCACTATTCTTTACAGATCACAGAGAGGCTCAGAATCAAAGTGTCTTACCTGTCAAGCACTATATTGAAAAGAAGTGGAGATAGTGGACAGCCTTGCCTCATTCCTGATTTTAATGGGAATACTTTAGTTTTTCTCCATTTAGAATGGTTTGGCTGTGGGTTTGCTATATATAGCTTTAATTATGTTGAGGTATGTTCCCTCTAGTTCAGTTCCCTCTAGGACTTTTAACATGAATGCATGTTGAATTTTGTGAAAGGCCTTTTCTGCATCTATTGAGATGACCAAATGGTTTTTGTCCATTTACATGATTTATTACACTTTTTGACTTACATATATTGAACCATCCTAGCATCTCTGAAATAAAGCTGACTTGATCATGGTAGATGATCTTTTTGATGTGTGTACATATGTATTTGCTATAATGTACTATACCACTGAGCTACATCCCTATGTATCATAGGAGAAGTGTCTCTGACATCCATACTTCCAATTACTCTAAAGATGATAAATGAACAAAAAAATTTGAATGAAATAATGTGGGTTCACAACAGTTCTGAATTATATAGGATTGTGAGTCTGGAGAAATGGCTCAGTTGTTAAGAGCATGGACTGCTCTTGTGGAGGACCTGGGTTTGATTCTGAACACTCACACAGAGGCTGACAACTATTCAAAACTTCAGTTCCAGGGGAATCCATTGACGTCTCTGACTTCCGCTTACAATGGTGTAATTACATACATGCAGGCACTACACACATATACATAAAATAAAAATAAAATATTTTTAAAATAGGGTTTTTTTAACAAAAAAATTAATTTTTAATACAATTGACACTAAGATGTACATACATTTCTAATCTCTATATACATGATTGTTACTAGTCTCAGTTGGTTACTTTCTGAGCTCCTTGGCATCTGAGCATGGATATAAAGTCATCAGGTAGATTTCAATGGTAATGATGTTTT
>NW_008356327.1:3417892-3454511 GCF_000622305.1 Nannospalax galili
TTTTTTAAAGTAGGATTGTAGAAGGAATTGCTATTTGCTGCCTGGATCTTTGCGTTTTTCGTAGTACACTCAACGACACTGTGACTAGTCCTCTGAGGCGTCTTGGGAGGCAATTCAGTTTTTTCAGCTTCAGCTCATCACATCATCCTATGTTCCCAGGAAAGTACTAACTGATGTGTTCTTTCAGCCTGTACTGGGCTCTAGTCCAGAACCTTCCTCTTTATTCAGCTTTTTTTGCTGCCTGGATCTTTGCGTTTTTCGTAGTACACTCAACGACACTGTGACTAGTCCTCTGAGGCGTCTTGGGAGGCAATTCAGTTTTTTCAGCTTCAGCTCATCACATCATCCTATGTTCCCAGGAAAGTACTAACTGATGTGTTCTTTCAGCCTGTACTGGGCTCTAGTCCAGAACCTTCCTCTTTATTCAGCTTTTACACACAGTATAGAAACTGGCTGAACTTATTGTTACCCGGTGATATAGCAGTTTTTAGCCTTTATGTAATTCATTTTTAAGATGAATATTCTTTTCCAGAACAAACTTTTTCTCCTATATAAATATTAGTAATTACAATTCAGGTAAGGCATACTTTGTTGCATGGTTATATGTTACTGCAGAAAATGGCAGCATTTCATAATCATGTAATCATAATATATAACTATATAATTGTAATCATAATATTCTCAATGATAGATATATGACTACTAAATCTTTTTCAAAATTTCATAATATACATGACATATGCTGAATTGTTACTTTCATAAGTAAACTCGGCAGAGCTTCTCATGTGAAGAGAATTCACATTTTAAACACATAGGTAATGAGGACATGGAAGATGAGGGTGAATAAGAGTCATGTGGATCATGTATGTGATGAGATGTTTTTAGATAAAAAATAAAAGGCCTTGTGTTTTAGTAAAACATACCATTGATATGAAGGAATTCTCAAAAATAATACAGAGCAAAGAAGGAGGCTCAGGATCCAGACTGTCTGCCTTCTGCTATTTCTGATGACTTACGTAGTCCTGAATACGTTCATGAGATTCTCCTGAAGGGAGGATTCCAAATGCTGAAGTGCACAAAAGGTAATACCTTTAGTTTGATATATATTATGAAATTATATTGATTATTCTGCTATGGACATGTCACGTATAGAAATTACAGAACCCTATTTTTGTAGGACAGCATCAAGTATTGTATCTACTTATGGAAGATCTTCTTGTTCATACCTGTTTGTTGAGAGAATTATGCTTCATATGAAGCATAGATGTGTCCAGGAGAGACCTCTATTCATATGTTTTAGTTCTTTGTGTTTTTAAATTATTTTAACTGACACACACACACACACACAATCATGGGTTTTGGTTTTAATACATGCATAAATTGTGGAATGTTAAAATATGATTAAACATCTTTCTCCTTAAATGTTTGTCATTTACTTGAGTGAAATCATGGAAAAATCAATTATTCTAGCTTTTGAAATTAATAGTATATCACTGTTAGATGGTTATTCTATTGTGCAATAATATCCTGCCAGAACTTGTTATAATTATCTAGTTGGAGCTTGTATGCACTGAGCAACCTTTCCTCATCATTCTGTCTTCTCCTTTTCCGATTTCATGCTTTCTTTTTTTTCTTTTTTTCTTTTCTTTTCTTTTCCTTTTTGGTTTTTAATATTGAGACAGGGTCTCACTTTGTAGCCCTAGCTAGACTGCAATTCTCTATGTATACCTGGCTGACCTCAAACTCACAGAGATCCTCCTGCATCTGCCGCTACGCGCTGGGATAAAATGCCTGTGCCTGACTGTGTGATTTATTTCTTAATGTTGGTACCAAAAAGGCTATATAAGGAAAGACATGAAAGAAATTATGATATGCCCACTCAAATTCCATGAAATTAGTGCAATGTCTGTGAAACGCACAGTAAGAATTAGATTGTACTAACACAAAGTGTGCCAATATGGACTTTTCTTCTTTTCTTTAACTCTTCCAAGTTAGAAAATATATGGAGTGAGATTTTGGACTCCTAAACAACAAAAACTTGGAGCATTTGCTCATATATCTGAAGATCTGCACAATATTACTATGAATTCTCACAAGGAGTTTAAGCCTTCTTTTCTACACAGGGTGTGATTTTTCTAGATGTGCTGACATGAGGCTCATTACTTTACAAGCACAATGGATAAACACATAGGGTAGTTAAAGTTTTTAATTTGAAAAATAAATTAACATTATATCACATAATTTATGGGAAATGTGCGATATATTTTATCGACTGCCTGTGTAACTTGGAAATATGATTTATATGAATTTGCCATTTCAGCATGATGAATTGATTGTCACATTGAGGATTATGGAATTAGCTGGAAGAACAGATGATTAACCACCACAGCATTTTGGCTAGTGAAGTTTTACCTCCTGATTTTTGAACGTTAATAAATCATACTTCAACATATGGGATTATTTTGGCAATAGAGCCACTTATCAATTTAATCATTTCAAACTAGTGCAATGTGTGAGCTGCAAATGTTGCAGAGATGAAAACCAGTTACTAAGAACAATTTGAGTATTATTCTTATGGTCACATTAATTACAGCTGAAACAAACCTTGAAGAGCTAAGAAAACACAGCTCAACTTATCCACTGTTTACTAGGGGGAGAAAAAAGAATCAATACAGCCATTAATTGCACAAATAGCAATAAATACTTTGGCTGCTCTCCAGGAAGTGTACCAACTGAGAGAATTTTTCGTACTGCTGGTTTCATTACACAGATCATAGTCACAGTAAAACGGGTAGTGGACTGCTGTTCAATAAACTAAATTTAATGTTACTCAATTATGATCATCACGTTCAGATATAATACTAATAGGAATGTCAACCGCGATTACATTTTCAGATTTATGTAAAATAATTCAAATGCTATTTGCTATCCCTTAGATACAAGGTTCATCTGGTTGTTTATGCAGTGAGCCGATATTGATCGTGCACAGCAAGTAGCACGGGAGAGGCCCAATGGCAAGTATATATAACATCCCCCGTGCCAGCAGCCAGGGTGCTGTGCCAACCAGAGGCAGCATGCCAAGTCATCAAGCAGATAGCACACCTCTGCAAAGCTGCCTTGTTGCTTTTTTACAATATTTAGTTGAATTGCTCACATGTGCCATGAATAATTCTTGCCAACATTACCCAGCATGAAACAGAAATGAAGGCAGGGAAATGTCTTTCTTAGACAATTCTTTGCAGACCTAAATGAATCCAGTAAAGATATCACTCTAGCGTCATTATATGTTGTTATGTATGACTGGGGCTGTATCATTTACAAAGTATTACTCAGTGGGCTGAACAGCTGGTATATATGATTGTGTATACCACCTGCAAAAAATATGCCAAACCATATAATCAACCACCTGGCCAAGAAAGTAGGGTAGCTAAACACCACTTTGTTGTTGCACCCACATTTCCAGGAAGTTTGAGAACATAAACAGACACAGGCAGAGTGAACATGTGTGCAAGATAAGGTTTGTTAAAACATTTCTGTTCAATAAAGCATACAGTGCCTGCTGTTCAGAGTACTGTTGAACAGATTTGCTTTATTTCTAATGAAGGTGTTTGGGCATTTTCCTGGCACAAATGGAGTAAAATTATGTACTTAAAACAACATTTTAAAACAACAACACAGCAATCCACCACTTCAATTGCACTGAAACAGATTGGAAAAAATGAAAGTAGGTATAAACTGAAACTTGATAATGAATTAGTGTCATTACTACAAATGAATCATTCATTTAGGAGGATCCTGCCCAGGTTGAAACAACAGGCGAGTCTAGCAACTTCCACTGAATTCTTTGCTGGTTAAAACATGTGTTTATTATTATTGTCTCCATACCATTACTCACGGGGAAAATCCTTTACAGGTGGCCTCTTTACTGATTTGGCTATAAGTGAATATGAGAGTAATTTGATTGTAAACTAATCTTTCTATCACCATATTTCCAGTGTCAGCAATGTCAATCTCATTATCTCACCTTTTTCCTAGCTCAGCACTAGCTTTCCTTCTGTGGCAATGCACCTTTTAAAATTCTAGCCCCTCATTGTGTCACAGATAACTCAGGAAGACATAATACAAAGGTAAGAGCATTTGCTGAGAAACAAAGGGGCCATGCTGCCGGCAGGCTAAGGTCTCTTGCTCTCATTATCTCTAAGGCTCTGAGTTTAAGCTCATTATGTTCTTCCCTTTGTCTGTTTTTAATATGGAATAACTGATTTGACTTGCTGGTTCTACCTTAACTCCTAAGCCAACTGTGAGAATTCTGAGCCCTAGTGGAAGGAAGTTCTGCTGTGTAGCTGCAGATTGTCACCTAGCAGCCTCTTTGTTGTAGCGATTTGATTATCAATCATTCCACTCCCAACTGCCCATCTTTCAACTGAAGGTTCTCCACAAGATAGATTTTCTTCTTTAAACTTCCTTTGAATGTAGGGACATACTTTCTAATATGGCTTAAATGTATATCTTTTACTCCCTGTTACAGGAAGAAAGGAAAGAACAATATAGAAGTTTCAAAAGCCATTAGAAAATACAGTGTGTAGATAATGTGCTAAACCAGGACATGGGAAACATGATCTTTTTATTCACTGTGAACTCTTGAAAAGAAATTATTGTACACAAAACAGATTTCTTATAAATATATGCTTGGTGACACTATTTCTGTGGACATGTCAGCATACATCTGCTTCCCTTAGATAGGGAATCAAGGACAGACCAAATTAAGGATACCACCAAAGTCCAACTTGGTGAATCAATGTGTTTTAATGGGATACTTTCAGTAATATCGGGAAAGGTTACTTACAAAAGCATAAATGACCCAAAGACAGCTGCGTCACCAAAAGCCTACCCCAGCATGGATAGCAGCTCATGAAAGCAGAAAACTTGGAATACAACTGCATAACCTGCATGGAGCTCCACAGGTAAGAGAGTGTCTCTTCCAGGCATCACAGTTGGTCTGAGCCTCTTCCCAGCAGGGTGCCTGGTTTCTGACTCTTCCACATAGCAATGCTGGTCTAAAATTTGCTTTCAGCAGTCCTTAGGACTTATATATTCTTTTAAAATTATTTATTTATTTATTTTTTATGTGTATAAATGTTATGCCTGCATGTATGTAAGTGCAACCATATTATACAGTCCCCAAGGAGGATAGAAGGCATCAGATTCCTTGGAACTGGAGTTACAAAGGTTGTTAGCCTCCATGTGGGTACTGGGATTTGAACCTGGGTCTTCTGCAAGAGGAGTCAATGCTCTTAACTGCAATGCCATCTCTCTAGCCCCACTTAGGATTTATATATTCTTGGAGAAGGAGGGAGGGAATAGTAAATTTGGTCATTTTTAGGGACTTTTGGAAGCTATTGAGCTGTTTGATACTCCAGCATCTTAGTGAGCTTCCAAGCAGGGTGGAATGTTTAACTTCCCCCCAAAACATTCTGTTGTTACTGCTCTTTAGAACATCTTGCTAATTACCTCCTTTTAGTCATCCTGTGGTTTACTTCTCTTTTAACATCCTATACCTTAAGGAGATTCCCTCCTAGATAGAATGTCTTTACCACAGAAGAGACTGTTACACAGCAGTATATAATAACAATATACTAATGTTCTTATAATCTAAAAAAAACTTAAACATTTTTATCTGGTATCTGGGTAAATTTCCAACATTATGTACTATATACAGCTCCAGGGATCCAACATCTCTGAGCTCCTCAGGTACCTGTACTCATGTGCACACACCCACACAGACACACACACATACACATAATTAAAAATAAAAAATTAATCTTTTTAAGAGAAAAATGGAAAGAAACAAGAAATGGTTTGGTTGGTAGAATTTTGCCTATCACACACGAAGCCCTGGGTTTGACTCCCAGAACCACACACACTAGTCATGGTGGTGCACATGTATAATCCCAGCACTCCAGAGACAGAGGCAGGAGAATCCAGAGTTCAAGGCCATCCTTGGCGGGCTGGGCTAGGGTCAGGACAGAGGGTGAAGACAGGGCAGGGTGCTGGCACCGAGAGGCTGACCTGCTCTGTACCCTGGGCCCCATGTCATCTTTCTGGCCGTACCCACTGGACTTTCCTGTCTTCCCTCACTCAGCTTTCTGCCAGTTGCCACCAAGATCCCTGGCCATCCAAGAAAATGCTCACCTGAAATGGGATCCATCTACGTTCAGGAAAGGGGGAGTGGGTAGAGTTTCAGGAACACCTTGTTCCAGTCTCCTCCAGGGCTAAGGGGTATCTGTGCAGCACAAAGCCAAGTTTCTTCCAGGGCTGGGGAGTGTCCACTCAACACAGAACCCAGCCTGACTAGGGTTTCCTTCACACAGCACAGACGGACCAATCAATGACTGCTTCATGATCTATACATACGCATGCACATTCGTGCACACACATGCACACATACAAATAAATAATTTTAAATCTCATTCCAATTAGAAGAGAAGACATGGGTTTTTGGCACACCTGTAGAAGTTTAAAATACGTAGCAGTCAGTATAAGCAAGGTTCCACCTCGGTGAAGGGACCAGAGTCTCATGTGCTTCCTATGTCCTGAGCAACCTTTCTTTCCTTCCCCGTTGACCAGTGGTAAGCAACCACATGTGCTCAGGAGATGAACTCAGGCACCTGTTTGCAAGCCGGCCTGGTCAGTGTGGTCAGCAAAGTCAGTATGTAAGCTGCCCAGGAGGAGGTGAGCCTCCCCTTCTCCCCAAGCCAGACCATGAGCACATGGCTACAAGTGGTGACACAGGGGTGTGGGAGAGGAGCTGGAAACCCTTACACCCATCTGAGAAAGCAGAGACTGCAGGGAGAGGGTGGCCCAGCTCCCTCCATGCCTGCTGCACACGGTGTCTGGAACAGGCAGAGCTGTGTAGGTGGCCTTGGAGACACCCTGGCTCCTGTTTGTGGTGACACGGGCTGATAATGGCAGGTGTGGAGGCCACTGTCCTTGCCCATGTCTCATTGGGCACAGGCTGCACCGGTGTGTGTGTGTGTGTGTGTGTGTGTGTGTGTGTGTGTGTGTATTGTGTGTGGTAGCTCACGACTTTAATCCCAGACCCTAAGAGAGGTACAGGCAAGTAGATCTCTGTGATCTAGGCCACATAGTGAGACTCTGTCTCCAAAACAAACCAAAAAAGATGTAACTACATTGAAATAGTATTTAGTTGTTAAAAATTAAATATGGGGGTTAGAGAGATGACTCTGTGGTTAGAAGGACTTGATTCTCTTGCAGAAGACTCAAATTTGGTTCTCAGCATTCATGTCAGGCAGCTCACAACTGCCTGTAACTCCAGCTCCAGGGGAGCTGATGCCCACTTCTGGCCTCTGTGGGCACCCCCAGACATGTGACATACATATATATAGATGCACACATAAATATAAATTATAAACAAGTCCAGCAGTCAGGAGGCTGAAACAAGAGGGTCAACACAAGTTCTGGCCAGCTTGGATTACAGAGTAAGACCTAGTACTAAAATTTAATTTGTACTTGTGTGTGCACATGTTTGAAGGGGTGGGTTAGTGTACTATTCCATCTTTCCATTTTTTTTTCTGAGGTATGGGTGGGCTGTTGAGACAAGTGCTCATAATGCCCAGCTTCTCTTTATCTCCTTATGTAGCCGAGGATGACCTTGAACTCCTGAACCTCCTGTCTCCATCTCCCAAATAATAGGATTATGGCTGTGAGCGACATGACTAGCATAAAAGTGCATCTTTCTGTGCCACCTTCCACTTTTGGTACATATATTGTCTGTTTATGATTCTAAGCTTTTGTTCTATACTCTGAAATAGTAAGAACCTTTTACTAATTTCAAAGTCCTCTTTTTCTTCAGAGCTGGTTATTGAACACAAGGCCTTATGCATGCTAGGTAAATGTAAACATCGACACATCCTCAGCCCTCTTGCTACATGGTGTTTCTGAGTCAAAGTCTCACCAGGTTGCACAGGCTGACTGTGAACAGGAAATCTCCATACCTCAACCTTTGGAGTAGCCGCCATTACAAGAATGCACCAGTAGGCCTTGCTTCACATTGAAAATTTTTGCTTGACTTTGAAAAGATCATATTTGGACAAATATTATCCAATTCAGAATTACATATTGCAATTAGAGTTAGGAAGAAGGGAACATACACATATACATACATATGTACATTATCCTTACATATCTAAAACATTGCTAAAGTGTACTTTCTTTTTTAAA
This sequence comes from Nannospalax galili, assembly GCF_000622305.1. Taxonomy (NCBI): domain Eukaryota; kingdom Metazoa; phylum Chordata; class Mammalia; order Rodentia; family Spalacidae; genus Nannospalax; species Nannospalax galili. The sequence continues at coordinate 3,426,134 of NW_008356327.1, forward strand.
GCATTTAAATTAAATATTTATATTAAATATTTTTAATTTTTATGTGATATGAATTTTTTTCATGTACATATGTAAGTGCACAACCTATGAACATGCATTGCCTGTGGAGACCAGAAAAGGGCATAGGATCCCCTGGAACTGGAGTTATAGATGGTTATTATGGGGTAATTAGAAGGTACTGGGAAATGAACCCAAGTCTTCTGTAAAAGCAGCCAGTACTCTTAACCACAGAACCATTTCTCCAGTTCCGTAAAGAGTAATTTTCTAAGCTGCAGGCACCATCAGTTTAAAAGTGTATTATTTCGGATCCAGGGTCCCGTCTGCCACTGTTTCTTCTTTCTCCTGCCATCACCACTCTCGTATTCCTGTTCCTGCTTTCTCTTTTCTTAAGGAATTTTCAGAACATGTAGGTTTAAAAAATATTTTATTATTTTTATTTTATGTGTATGAGTGTAGTACCTGCATGTATGTGAGTGCACTCGTGTCGTGCAATTCCGCGGAGGTCAGAAGAGAGTTTCAGATTCCCCTGGAACTGGAGTTAGGGTCGGCTTGTAGCCGCCATGTGGGTGCTGGGAATCGAACCGAGGTCCTCCAGCAAGAGCAGTCAGTGCTCCTAACCCACTGAGCCATCTCTCCAGCCCCAAAGTGTGTAGTTTAATAAAGTTAAGAGCAGCATGCACTCGCATTGCTTTATGACTGGAAATTGCTGAGCTATGGTATTGAGTTAATATTGTGTTTGTAATAGTGCATATTTCTAAAACCCATCATTACGCTTGCTATTCAGTTATTGCTTTAATTCTGTCCCTTTTACCATCTCTCCTTTCATTTCTTTTCTTTCCTTACTTCCTTTTCATAATTTAATAAATACAGAGTAGATTATTCTGGGTTTCAAATAATTGTCTATCAAACTTTCCTGATGATTTTAAAGGAAATTTTGTCAATATGGTAAATCTAAAGAAAAATTGTTCTTAGAACGTGATTCCTTTTTCACAAAAATTCAGTCTTGAAAATATTAGCTATATGAATCTGCTTCCTAAATTTTGTTTTATTATATTTAACCAAATAATTTGTGATGAGAATTTAGTATCTGAATGAGATATTATATAAATGTAAATAATATTGGAATTTGAAGATCAGTAGAAATAATGAATCTAGATTTTTTTCATTTTAAATGTTTTTATTGCATTTTTATGCATTTGTTGTAATACATCTTAATCAAATTTAGACCCTCCCCTTTCCCCACCCTCCGTACTTGCCACCAGATTTCAGGTATTCTGTCCTATATGTTAAGTCCTATCCAGTCATGTATTTCTATCAAGGTATCCCTCAGTACAAATTCATCCCCTGGAGTCTATTCATCTTATTTAGAGTCAATCCCTCACCCCTCATTTGCCAATAGTTCCTTGGCTAGGGTTGGCTCTGCTGCCAATTCCCCTAATTCTATGCTGTGTTTTTGTCTGATTGAGTCAGCATGGGTCCTATGCATGCTGTCAGCATTGCTGCATGTTAAAAATCTTAAAATGAATCTACCATATGATCAGTTTATACCCTCCTTGGCATATACCCAAAGGACTCATCCTACTGTAGATATACCTGTACAACCATGTTTATTGTTGCTTTTATTTACAATAGCTAAGAAATGAAAACAACCTAAAAGTCCCTCAAATGACAAATGGATAATGAAAATGTGGTACATTTACACAATGGAATTTACTCAGCAGTAAGGAAAGACAAAATTTGAAGGTAAATGGATGGAACTAGAAACTGTTATATTAAATGAAGTAACACAGACTCAAAAAAGCAATTGATGCATGTTTTCCCTCATTTACAGATTGTAGCACTGATCTCCTATATGTGAGTATATATCCTGATGTAAAAGCTAGAGCCAGGAAAATGGAAAGAAACATGGGGGTAAATGGAATCTTATACTATTTCATTTTGAAGTGACATCTTAAATATATATATATTATATATACATAGGATAAATATACACTACAAAATTGACTTCACCATTTTGTACATTTTGTGCGATCATTTGAAAATGAGCCATATTGTGAATATTTCCTCATGTCTCTTTTGAACTACATTGTTATAGATATACATTTTCATTACTAAATGCAATCATTCTTTTATTTGAATTTTTGTGAATTTCATACAATATGTTTTAAAAATATGTAGACCCCACCACTATCTATGCAACACTTCAATATCTGCTGCCTGATTTAATATTTCACTCTGATCCCTGAGTCTTGGAGAGGCAAAAGTTTGAAATAGGTGTCCTATTCACGGATAAGCACTCTGCAGCCTCTTATTCTCTTATTCTCTCCATGTTGACCAGTTGTCAGTCTCTATGTTTAAGCAACATCTGCTGCTTGAGGAATCCTCTCTGGTGAGAGTTGAGAGATGCATTTATCTATTTGTATAACAATAAGTCATTAGGAGTCAGTTTAAAATTATGTTTGTTTACCAAAATAGTCATAGTAAGCACTCCCCTATGGCCTGAGACCTGTCTAGGCCAGTTTTCTAAGACCGATATCAGTGTGAGGTTTGCGCTCCATCTTGTGAAGTGGAGCTTAAATCCAATGAGAAAGTCATCGGTTACTCTAACATTCATGTCTCTAGATTCAGTCATTCTTTTGTTTTTTAATCTTTAATACTCCAGGGTATAGTTTCTTCCTTTTTTTTTTGACTTTTATGAAAACTTTATTGAGAATTTCATATATGCATATAAGGTGATTTGATTGAATCCATGCCCACTCCCTCCATTGCAATACCTCCCATGTCTCACCATCACTTTTTTCTTTCATTTATTTATTTTTGTGGGGCTTTTGGGTACTCTAACATTCCCCCCTCTGAAGAGGTAACCCTAACATCTTTGTAAGGATTAGATACAATCATTCCTAAATTGTGTTCTTAATTTTTTGACCTGGTATTACTAGAAGTCACTCCTAATCACAATTTTGAACTTTGTAATAAAATATAACAATACATTCTTTGTTTTTTATTATGTGTAAGCTCTGATACTGTGACCAGGAAGTTCCTCTGATAAGCCATCATCTTACATCCTTCCCATTCTCTGCAGAAGGAGTCAAGCCCATTAAGGGGCAGCGCTATGGAGATATAAGCCAGGGCAGTCACCAGTTTAGGAATAGAGCAGGGAAGAAATGCGTGATGGCCTATCCGTGGGGCTAGAGGAGGTACAGGACAGGTGAGAAGGCAACGTGGAGCACACTGGGAAAAAACGGTAGAGCGGGGTTCATATTGAGCATGGGCAAATGCAATGATAGAGACCAGGGATTGGAGATGGATGGCGTGTGCATTTCAAATGTGGAAAAGGAAAATCCTATAAAAATCTGAGTTTTTGTAAGTCACCCCCTCCCCAGTGTTATATAATCTATGTAAAATCTAAATAGAATGTCTTATGTCTGTTAGCCAATCTGAGTCAGGACCTGGAGATGGTCCCCCAGAGGGAAAAGGAAAATTTAGTGAAACAGATACACTTACACATGAATAGTGAGGCATAATAATAGTAATAGATATAAGCATTGGCTGGGAAGGTTAAAATGAGAAAGCATGGATTCTGTTGGCAAGTGAGGCTGAATGAATGTGGAAAATTGAGAGTAATTTAAATCAAACAATCCATTAGAATATCATCATTCAAAATATTGGTCTCCAACTCATTTTCATTGAATGTTCCAAATAGCTAATAAGGTATCATAGATTTTCTGAACATATGGGGCCATTTTTAGCATATAGTATCTAGCTTTGAATTATTTTTTATGGAAGTTACAGATATTCTTTGAAGGGCAGCTTTATTCAGTAAATTAAGGTTTAAACTTACCATATTATTGTGATCTTATATACTGAAGTGTGGGACACATTAATTTATCACAGTGCTCATGCATTCCACATTCACATGGTATGTTGATATGCCAGCTTTCATTTAGTCTCCAGCTTCTGTAAACAGCTCATAAACAGTTTGCCTGTATATTTTCCTGGTGTTTCACTTGTAAACAATCTTTGCCATTGAGATCAACCAAGAGTTAATCCCCAGTTCCTATCACAGGCTACAGTATAACGTGACTTTCAGTGACATCATCAATTCTAGATAGATTAACAAGAAATAACAGAATATAAGGAATTGGATTTCTAAAATCATTAACTGACAGAGTATAAAATGCAGGAAAGATTACCAGAACATGCCTCAGAATTGTTCTTCTATTACAGCCACAAACTCTACTACATATGCAGCCTGGGTAATCCAGAAGTTATTACAACTTGAGAGTTCTGTGTAACATCGACACTTTTGTGAACTCACTTACAAAGGAAATATCTCACTTATGTTCTGTGAGCTCTCTCATGTACCTGCTCATACCAGTGTTATGTTGCCAGCAGACTCCAAAAATGGCTGTGCAGCTTCTAATATTCTAAAACTACCCATCTGAGCTTAGCCCATGGAAGTCCTCTGCTTATTGGGAGACCAACCAATCCCAAGCTAAACTACCCAGTCTATGCCATGGAAAGTTATACAAGCACCTAACTGCTTGTAAAAGATGCCTGACTTCCCCTACTGGCTGCTGCTCACTCTGATTCTGAAAGGCAGTTCAGACACTTTGTCCCCCCAAAAACTGATGTTCCCCATGGAGTGGTCATGGCCAGTATTCTTTGCTTTGTGCTTCCATACAAGCTGTTTCTTACAATAAGGAACTTCAAAACAGATAATTAAAATTTTAAGCAGAAGCAGCAGAAAATTAGGGTGAGTATTACAAAAAAAAGAGTAAAAAAATAAATTGAGACTAATGTAAAGAGCAAAGTCAGTAGTCATGTGAAAAACATTCATGTTAACAGGAAGATATTATTTTCAACTTTTATGTCCTTATATCTTTCAAATAGAATATGAGGAAGAAATAATGACAAACAGAAAGATGAATTTACCCCAGAATGGATAACTTTAAACTATTTCTCATAGCAATTGATAAATGAAGCATACAAAAAAATCTATATGTGAATGTATAATTCAAACACAATTAAGCATGATTTCCATGTGTGTGTGTGTGTGTGTGTTTAAGCATGCACTCTGCCCTGAATGGAGACATTATGTCTATCTTTCAAGTCTGTTAGCTCTACAAAAATCCTTTAAGAGATAATCTTCAACAAAGAGCAGTCAGTCCATAGCTGAATGAGGTAAAGACACACATGGAGACTTGTTTCCTAGGCATGATCCCACTGAAAGATGACATTTGAGATTACTCACTAAATGATTAAAAGACAAATAAATGAGTCTTCTGTGTTTGCTGATGAAAGTCTAATCATAAGTAATTTTACTTTTTGTTAGTCTCATATTGTGTACAATGTATCATCTCTTTAGTTCTAAGAGTTTTTAGATTAAACTTTTTTGGCTTGTTTTGCTTCTAATTTGCTCTCTGTATCTTTGCTCTTTCTGCAGTTTTTAGTGGAATGCTGTATTTCCCTTCTTCTCTGACTTTGGCTTTCTTCTAAAAATTGTTTTGGCCGGTGGAAGATGAGTTAGTTTTGGTTTCTATGGAATCTTCTTTTCCTTGCACTCTAAATGCATTGATTTGTGCAATGAGAAGAAAATGCCACAAGATAGTTTCTGCTTCCTTAGCTTTGATCTTGAAATGAAAGATACACAGAGCTGACTGGAATTGAGAGCCATCTGCAGCCTAAAACACACAACTCTACTGACTCCACAGATGTGTGGGTGGCAAACAATGTTTGTGATGAGAGGCACTCAGGTTGTAGACACTTTGTTACCAGCATTATTAAAGCAAAACTCGACTAATCCAGGGAAAATTTTCATATGTCTCAGATGACTAGACACCCAGAATATTTACTTAGATATACATATACAAGGTCAAATTGGAATTAGGTTATATATTATTTAAAACAAGGAATTTTCAGGAAAAGTGCCCCCCAAATGGTATGGTTTTCAGGGGCTGATTCTAGTTACTTCTTTCAACATTGTGTGGCAATTTGCTTTGCTTGAATCTTCAAACAAGTATACATGAGAAATGAAACTTCTTAGTAGAGAAATTAAATTCTGACCAGAAGACTGCTTACTTAGAGGAGAATTAAAAAATGTTTGTGAAAGCAAAGCCTTTTGTTACTAACACCCAATTCTTAGAGCCTGCATGAAATTCAATAATGAAAAACTTCCAATTCTCTAATTCATTGTAGAAATTTTTTCCAAAGTGTATTCATGTGTCTCCATTTTATCTTAAAATTGTATAACTAATTGTGAAATACTCAGGAAAATCTTATTAATATTTACACCATACCTGTAAATAATGATATCCTTAACTCCTAAAAAGAGTCAAATGTTATAGTCTTTTCGCATTAATTGCAATAGGGTTTTCCTTGGATAATGAGAGAAAAATCGAAAACATATTTTATCAGCTAATGTTAGTTTAAGAAAAGTATCCCTAAATGTTTATAAAACTTCACGTTTCAGAAATGTCAACATTGCAAAATATCTTTTGTGGATAGATAGGCTGGTATCTATATATCTGTGTCTATATATCCATGTATATGAATATATGTGGCTCTCTAGAATACTCAGAAAGTTTTAACAAAACTCTTTAAGACCTAAAGAACTTAGAAAGAGTAAGAAAAAGAGATTTGTAAATAACTGAGGTCCATAAAGTTCCACTTGCTCTTACTTAATCACACCCAAACTGAAGGGAAGAGCCATATCAATATCCTTGCAGAGAAGAATGTCAAATTGGCCAATTTAATGCTTCTTATGGCTTACTTTACATATATAACTATTTGAGATAAGAGTTGCAACCTAATAATAATTACATTAGTGTTAGAAATCTAGAAGACAGTGATGGCTTATTTAGCAAGGAAAGATAATTTTAGTGTTCTAAATTAAAATTTATTGTCTACTTTAAGATAGTTAAGATGGAACATATAAAATAGCCACCTATCCCTTAATAGTTGATATCTGAGAAATACAATATTGCTTAAAATGCTTTGAAACTAAAATTCCTACTTTATCATATTGAGGGCCTTTGGATTCTCCCTAGCCAACAACTCATGCCTAGTCCCCTCAGTAGTGCCTGTCCCTCCTCTATTATTCTCTAGACCCTGATATCCATGGGTTCATACAAGCCAATCCACCAGGGACTGATTCCCCCCTGTACTGTCTCAGGTTATACAGCCTGTGTCTCAAGGAGGAATGGGTGGTTATATTAAAAAGTCTTCCCTAGTTCCAACCACTCCAGGCTTGAGACTTCTCGGATTGCCATAGTCTCTTGAATCAGAACATTGTTAAGGCCTCCATCAGCATGGTGAACCATGGACTTTCCCTCTCTTTGTATTAAGGGTTGAACCCAAGGGACATCTTCAGCATCTTCTAGTTCTTTCCCTTCCTCATCACTATCTGACTTCTCCCATTGGTTTCAGGTTTTGGAGCCCTAGGATGAGCCTTGTATTATTAATCTAATCTGGTTTCTCTTCCCCTTTGACTCCCTAGCCATAAAAACCAGAAGGCTAACATCTCTCTCATTTTTTATCCAATTTACTGTCAAGGTCAGAGGCCAATACTTAAGGGGCCAGCCTCATATCCTTTTTTCACTGCAGTTTATCTCTTATACCTTCAGTCTCCCTCCAGGCCACCACCTCTGTCTGGGTCAGATCTCTTATTGCACACAGAGTGGCTAGGCTGGTTTCTGCAGGTGTTTGCTTATACTTTTGCCCTTGATGTACTACTCCCAGGGCTTATAATGTTTGATCTAGACATTAGGCTGTTCTGAAAGCATCTCTCCATTACTGTGGTGTACCCGTCCATCAGGTAGGCATGCCCCTCCATACCATCTCCAAGAGGATGGCTATCTCTGAATATCTCCCACCAACACCATCCATCTAGTTGGCTGCACCTTAGTTATGCATTTCATCACCCACTTCACTACCCATACCACTGCTGCTCCCACCACCAACCTTATGGGGCTAGCCCTCATGTCAAAATTTCCTCTTCCAACACTCTCCCCACAGCCAGCTTTATTTCAGTTGTTGATCTCCTTCCTTGTATCAGGGACAACAACATTACTCTTCCCAAACTCATTCTCCCTTTTGTCTTATACTGCCAGCTACCCCAAGTGTAGCTAAAATTTCTACTGGGAGGCATAAACAATGTTTGCCCCCTCCCCCTTTGGTCCCTAGGACAAACCAAAGTGTGGGTTTTGCCAAACTACAGTCTGGGAAGCCATTGAATTTATTGGATTTACTTACAGAGAAATGGGTGAAGGTTTACTTTCCCTCCTAAGGCTGCACTGCAGTCTTTCTCCAGGTATGGATGATGACTTCCCAACAGCCACATAAAATGGTGAGAGAGCATCTCCCCTCTGCTTTCTCAGTTTATACGCCCTTACACCACCATCCCACAACCCCACCTATGCAGTGCAACTAGAGACAACTGGTTGGTTGGGAGATGTGGCTGACACTACCTGCCCCTCCTTTCTTGTTGAGAGTGTTGTTAGCTGTGATGATCCTAGGCAAGTGGGTGCAACCAAGCTTGGGAAGATGGCATCGGTCCATCATCTGCCTTTCAGAGGACAGTCCTGTGCAACATGCTTTAATGTCTGTTTCTAGCTTTGGCCAAAATGCTTGCCAAAGGACATTTGGGAACAAATGAGTTTTGCATTCACATTCAGAAATTATTATATTTTTACATAACATAACTTGCAGCTGAGTTATTTGGAAAAATTACAAATCACTTGTACTTTATGATTAGTGTTTCATAAATTTAAGTCATTTACTCATAAGTAATGTTATTTTTTTCCAAATTTACCTATCTAAAGGTAAAACAACTTTACAACTACATGTAGTTACATAATAATATTTGAAATACGGTGTTCTGTAAGAAAGAAAACATAAAATCAAATATTCTTATTCAATAATGTTTAAAATAGTGTTTTACTGAAAGCAACTTTGCAGCCATACATTTTTACATAATAATTTTTGAACTAGTATGCTCTATATATGATAATCATTTTCGTATTTTAACAATACAATATGGTACATATTCTCAGAAACAATTATGGGTAACAGAAAACATACAGAAAACATACATAAACAAACATACATAACAGAAAACATACAGAAAGCTCAAAATAGTATCAAAGCTACTTTTAATGAGAAGGCTATCTTTACTCCTGTAAGTGCCTATTTTTCAAAGGTAATTAAAATCCTCTAAGTACATTTATTGTTCACAGTAGTAAGGTAATATACACCTTAAAATATCTGCCATCCACTCAACAACAGCAAGGACTTTTTCATTGTAGTTTCAAAGTTTCATATCTTTAAAATCCTCAAAATCATTTGTTATTGCATCTTTATTTATAGTAGAAACTTTCAATGCAGCAAATAGCTGTGATAGTTAGATTGATGGTTTGCAGTAGAAGATAATTAGACTAATGTGATCAGTTCATTGTTAACATGAATTTATGCCAAACAATCTAGCATGGCACAGTAGTGGTGTCATGATGTATCTTTGGAGAGTGCTTCTCTTTTCTATTTGAAATGAAAACTGCTGGAAAGGATGACAAGTAGAGACTTTACCTCCACCGCTATATCAGCCAATATGGCAGTAGTTAGGAAGATGAAATGAGCAATGTCTAAAGGGACTCATTTTAGACTTTTATCATTTGTTTGAAACTCAGCTTGTCAAATCTGTCAGAACAACTGGTCAAAATGTGTAGTGTATCATTGTCCAAGAACCATGAGTTAACTGAACAGAATGTTTATGTAGTGCTTTACAATTTAAAAATCATTTTACCAAACATTATTCCATTTTTTTTCTCTCACAACCACAAAGAAGCATTGGTGGATCAAATACCATATTCAGTAAGTTCAAAAGCAAAAGCTGAATGAGAGAACATGAGATTCATTCCTGGACACATAGTGAATCTATGAGAGCAAACCTAGTTTCAGATCAAAAATCTGATTCAAATCATAAGCTGCTGTCATATCTGCTCTTCTGAGAGTTTTAGCATATATTTCATCAATATTGAAATATATCACCATTATATTAAATATCTTATATGCACATTCTTCTGGATAACCTTAGCTGTGAATTTACTTTGTTCTAACATCAGGTAGTCTTGTAAAATTCTATTCTTCATGGCATTGTGAGATCAAGATGTGTGGACAATGAATTTCCTACTTAAAATATTTTATTTATTATTTTTATTTTATGTGTATGAGTGTATTGCCTGCATGTATGTGAGTGCACCCGTGTCGTGCAATGCCGCGGAGGTCAGAAGAGGGCTTCAGATTCCCCTGGAACTGGAGTTAAGGATGGTTCATAGCTGCCATGTGAGTGCTGGGAATCGAACCTGGGTCCTCTGTAAGAGCAGTCAGTGCTCTTAACCGCTCAGCCATCTCTCCAGCCCCGAATTTCCTATTTAGATATTAGATATGTCAGTGGTTATGATAAACCTTATACATGAAGTAATAAAATTTACAATATTTTTGCAAATATTCTCAGGCAAATACTGCTAAAAGCACAAGTGAGCAAGATAGCTGTAAAGATCTAGGTGATCCCTCAAGCACATGCACGTGCAAATTCTTCACACTTGTTAATCAACAGATGCTATGCCAGGGTTGAAGCTACACCATGCAAAGGCAATAAAATAGTGAGTATTGCAACAAGCATGGCCCCTACATTCAAGAAGCCTACAGCCAATATTTTGTTGCATTTATGAATCAGAAATTATTCTGTGGACTTCAGATATAACTGTGTAAATATAGGTATAATTGCACAGATAAGACATGATGAAATTTTGTCCATATATTCTTCATGTACATGCATTCTGTCATAGAAGCATAAGACAGTATCTGTCTCAGTACAGACACGGTAACATGTCAAAACCTTTTAACAGGCCAGGTATGGTGGCTCGAGCCTTTAGTCCCAGCATTCAGAAGATACGCAAGCAGATCTCTGTGAGGTTCAGGACTTTCAGGTCTACACAGTGAGTTCAATGCCAGTCAGGACTACATAATGAGACCCTGTCTCAAAATCCAAACCAAAACAGTCTCCTTCACTGACATACAAAATGTAACTATGTTAGTTATTTATTTGAAATTTCTCAATTTTTGCTCAAAAATACGGATAATCTGGCATTATTTAATAAAATGTAAATATATAAGCTATTCCAAAATAACCAATATGTTCTTAAAGTATGTATATGTTATAATATGATATGATAAAAATATAAGAATTTACTTCCTAACTTAATAAAAATGACCCCTAGAGCAGATAGGCTTCTGCATATGATTGCCATATTTCAACTTTTTAAAAAAATCACATGGATTAAGAATGGGAGATGTAGGGTCAAGTATGTAGATATAAATACCTCCTATTTATAAGGATCACAAGTTTAAGGCCAATCTAGGTACAGCGTGAGTTTAAGACTACCCATACAACCTATCTGAGGCCCTGTCTATAAAGTAATTGGAGTGCTGGGGATAAGTTCATTGGTAGGGCATTTGCCTATAAGTACAAACACTTGACTTTTTTTTATTTGTTTTGTTTGTTTTTGAGATAGGTCCTCCCTGTAGCCCTAGCTAGCCTGAAACTCACTATATAGATGATGCTGGCTTCTGTCTTCCAAAGATCTACCTGTCTCTGCCTCCCAAGTTCTGAGATAGAAGGTATGGACCACAATGACTGGCCAGGCCTATGATGATATAAATTTATGTGCTGAGGGCTTTCAAATACATCCATACTTTAAATCCATGCTTTAATTTAGCCTAGACAAAAGGAGCTAACTCCATTTTTAGGAGACAGGATTCTCTTGATAGGGGTGAAAATTGCATTGATTCAGGAACACTGGCAAAGTGGGTCTGCTTTACTTGTTCAAGTAAAAGGATGCATCATTTAACTCTTAATAAGAAACTTGTTTGTGTTCCTTGCTAACAAAATTAAACACCAAAGTTCCTATTATTCTCTTTTAAAACTATTTGGGAGAAATGTTTTCATCACTTCTTCTTTAGGTGAAGTATATTATCTTTGATGAATGTCTATTCTTGAAAAAATGAGTACCTTTCATCTTACTGACAAATTTATAGGAGCAGGAAAAGCTGCCAAAATTTCAAAATGCAAAACATGAAAATATTTTAGGTATTAAGCATAAGTGTTAATTGTAAACACGTATTTATGAAACTATGATCCAATGTAGAATATACTTGTTTAAAAATTAAAATTCTAATTCTTTACAAGGGGAGAGGGTAAGGTTGGGTTATAATGTTGTTACTGAATGTCCACTGGCATGACCTGTACCCCTGTGGGTTATGTAACTGATGGTAGAAAGCTCGCCTGCGGGTTGCTTTGGATTTTGTTGGACACACTTCATTTATTCTTTATAGCTTGTCTACATAAAAGCAGCATTGCTTGCTTCACTTCTGCACATTTCCTAGATGTATCCCTACTGACTTCCTTCTAATATTCCAAGATAGTAAGAATTTTCTCTCATACCTTGATTTTCTCTTTCTGTAATGGCTCCAGATATTACCTCTAATACAAATTTGCTGATTTAGAAGAGGTAAGAATTTGATTACTCCCCTTTTTGCAATTTAGATTCTCAAATGAATAATCATTTATGATCTGAGAATCCTTTAACTTCCCTGAGAGAAGTAACTAGAAAAGAGCCCTGATATTTTGAAATTAACACAAACTTAAAGGGCATGGCATGTTTTCTAAATTAAGAAGGCTTTCTCTAGTATGGGAGTGAGTTTGTGTGTGTGCCTGACTGTGTATGTTTGTATGTGTTCTGGAGTGTATATGTTTGGATGTTGTGTGTATGTTGTGTGTATATGCATGTATTTGTATGTGTGTGTCATGTCTGTGAGCTAATGTGTGTATTTGTGCATGTGCATATGTACATGTGTGGTGTACATGTTTGTATGCACTGTGGTATGTGCCAAGGTATATGCTTGTGAGTGTGTGCATGTGTGTATATGTGTGGTACATGTTTGTGTTTTTAGTGTATACACACATGTGTTTTGTGTATATGCTAGTGTATGTGTGATCTGTATGCTTGTGCTGTGTTTACATGCTGGGAGTGTGTGGTGTGCACACAAGCCTTTGCTCAATTGGTGCCTATTGGTGGTGGTAACATCATTTTCTACTCCTTCACAAATAAAAAATATCTTATTCTAAAGAAGACACACAAAGCATCAAATGCAATGTGATGTTTTTGTTAAATAATAAGCAAGAGAAGCATACAGAAATAAATATTTCTCATGGAGGTAAAATATATACAACTATAAAATCATAAATATACTGGAGAATTATAATATGAATTTGTAAATTGTATGCAAATAGCTTGAAACCAGATCTATAAAGACATAAATAAAGCAACAAGACTGAAAGGTTTATACATTGGCTTGTTTATAGAGTAGCACAAACATTTTTCTTTTTTAATTGGCAATTAATTTTCGGCAGCCATCTAGGTACTTTCATGTCAAATTACTTTCCCTACACTAAACAAGATTAGGCATCCGAGCAGCAAAGCACTTACGTGAAAGTGAGAAACGGACTGTCAAGTAGATATTTTCCACCTATAACCAATTAAAATGCTTCTTTTTTGATGAATGACTGTTGTAATTTCACATTTCGTCTTTTTACCTAAGTACATACCTGTATAACATCCCAGTTCACAAGGGCTAAAAAGATGTGTACTGAGATTTCTGCTATTTTCCTATTGCAATTTACCTTCAGAATGAAACAAATGAGCATTTTTCACAGGGGTGAGGGGTGCATAATATAAAACAGAGTTTCTTACACTGCTACACATGAAATACAAATGTACAGGTGCACCTACAGGTGTAAGTGCATGTATGGGTAAATATAAATGTCTATATACATGCCTACATGCATGTTTCAAACAATAAACCTCTAAGTGTAGTGCCTTAAATAAACTTTAGCTTACTAGTTCCTTATAGATTATCATTTTAAATTAAAATGTAAATATGCCTGTATTTAAGTCAGGCCATTGACACATAAGGTAAAAAAGTCATTTATTATTGATAATCATCAAGTGAATGACATAAAAGAAAAATATTGATCTTTTGGGAAGATGTCTCATTTTTCTTATTTCACAGAAGACTGATGCAGGTTCATGAGCCTATCGATATTATTTGAATTAATGCATATGCCTCATTATTGACCACTCTAACAATGATTGTCATAACTGATTTATGGGCACTTATGCCTGTTAAATATTTTAAGAAGTAAATATCAAATTTGTATATATAAGTAGATTGACTTGAATAAATAGGAGAGTTGGATGCTTACATTGTACCTTTTGATTTAATCCATATTATAATGCATTATGCAAGATGCATTTTTAACATACTCAAAAAGCACCTAAAAGTTTTTCTTAGAATACTTTATTCAACAGAGTTGACTATAACAAATATTTTAACTTTAGAAGACAGCAGCTTTCTTTTAATTGAAAATGTATTTAACATCTGTGAATAAAAAGCCTATTAAATTAGAACCTATAGCTTGAGCATAACCTTAGTATATTTTACATGGACTTGTTACTATTGCCTAAAATAGATGAGAATATGCTTGTAATTCTTTTAATATTTTTATTGATTTCAGTATTTCATACACTGTATTTTGAGTATAATCAAATCCCTTCCTCCATCTTCACACATATTTTACTATATGTGCTCCTGGCTTTATGTCCTGTGTTATTATTTATATGTTTTTAAAAAGGTCTATTGAGTGCCGGACGTGGTGGCACATGCCTTTATATTCCCAGCACTCGGGAAGGAGAGGCAGGCGGATCTCTGTGAGTTCAAGGCCAACCTGGTCTACATAGTGAATTCCAGGACAGCTGGGGCTACAGGGCGACTCTCTCTCAAAAAAGATTAAAAAAAAAAATGTCAATCGAGTTTAATCTGTGATTCCCAAGTACTCTTCGGTGTGGGTCTATAAGTTGGCGTCTGGACAACCTACCAAATATCATACCAGTAAGGAAAACTGACTCTCCCTCTTCCATCAAATGCCAATAGGTCTTCATCAGGGCTGGGTGTCCTGCCCACCTCCTCCTGTATGCTGGGCTTCTATCTGGCTTGGGTTCCATAGATTTCTTATATGTTGTCATTGTTGTCTTCAGCCTATTATGATGACTGATACCTTGCAGGGCCCAAATTCTCCAGTTCCACAGGGTAACTACATTTTCCTGAAGGCTCTCTTTGCACTAGGAATATGTTAATCTGAGGTTCTTAATTTCATCTATTTTTATTTTCTCACTTGTTTATAGCATCTATCATATTTAAAATATATCTAAATCAAGGCAATGAGTATGTCTTCTTTGGGTATCACTACAGATTTCAAAGTGCTATTTTTTTATTTAGAACTATGGTGCATAGTTGGTGAATTTGTGTATTAAGTGTGAGGTAAAAGTCAAATTCCATTTTTTACATGTCATCGCAATTTGCAAGTGTTATTTCAGTAATATTTGCTGCTATTATTAATATGATTAAATTAATTTTTTCTTCAATGTTATGTCTTGTGCCTTTTTTGTTCCTATTTTCTTGATTTACTGTATTCCATTTATTAAGCAAATACTATTAACAATCCAATTCTATTGGTAAATTTGTATTTATATTTTTGAATTTTTTAAAAATTATTTATTTAATAACCACA
Organism: Nannospalax galili; assembly: GCF_000622305.1. Taxonomy (NCBI): domain Eukaryota; kingdom Metazoa; phylum Chordata; class Mammalia; order Rodentia; family Spalacidae; genus Nannospalax; species Nannospalax galili. Next base: position 3,441,819 of record NW_008356327.1, read on the forward strand.
CAATCAGGAGAAGCATTTCATTACCACAGCATTGACATATTCAATAATAATTTCCAGAGCTAAGATGCATCTCCTTCAAAATCACCTGTAAATTTTTAGGTTTACAGTTGAATTAATATAGTTATACAATATTGTACAGTATAAACCCTATAAGACATAAAATTGAGGTTTTAATCTTTAAAAAAATTTCTATTTCATTATTAAAATACACAGTTTCATACAGAAAAATTCATTTTTAATGCAATTAACACTTAGATGTTTGCACATGCATTTCTAATCTCTATATATCTGATTATTACTAGTCACAGTCGGTTACTTTCTGAGCTTCTTGGCATCTAAATGTAGCCTCTGAGCATGGATATAGACTCATCAGGTAGTTTTCAATGGTAATGTTTTTCACATCCACCAATTGTTAAGGAAAAAATTTTTATGCTTTGAAGAATTTTTTTTTATTTTTACACCCATTTCCCAGATAGCACCCTCCCATAGCCTCCCTCCCCCCACTAGAGCCCTTATACTCTGATATCCCTGATACTGTCTGCTGTGTTCTTGGCACCCCCAGCCATTCCCTCCTACTTGCCCTTCTGGTGAATCTAGTCAGGCTTTCTAGAGGTCTTTGTTTAAGAGGGTCAGCTGTTCCTCATCTAGCAGTAATCAGTTGTCAATATTCCTTTAGTTAAGATTGGGGTCTGCTGTTCATTTTCCCAATTCTATGCTGGGGTACTGTCTGGGAGTCTCTTGGGCCAACCTGGGCAACAACCCAAAGGAAGGTTATCTCCTGCCTGGCATTGTTTCTCGTTATGTAGCTTTTGGCTCTACCCATGGGCTCTTACAGAATTCTCCTGAGACCTTTAATGTTTGGTTACACTTTCCTTTTCGCTGTTTAAGACCACACAGGTGGCCCAGCTAATCCAATTGATTTTCACTCTTAAGGTCCTTTGGGGATCTGTTCCTCGGGGGTCACATGGGCTTGGGAGGAGCCCCTGGCTCCTGTATTTTACAGGTTCCATCGATGTGAAGATACGTCCGAGGTCCTGTTGGACCGTGGCTGGCTTCGCTTGCAAGCGTGGAGGAAATGGAGCCCCTGGCTCCTTTCTTTTACCAGTTCCACCTATATGAAGATAAGTCAAAGGTCCTGCTCGACCACGGTTGGCTTCGCTTGGGAGCATGGAGGAAATTTTTGAATTTTTATGTTTCATTTTTCAATTTTTAATGTTTACATTGATATAGTACATATACCTTCACTTTGAAATTTTATTTTATATTTACACTATTATCAGTGAAATATAAAATCATTACTTCTTTGTGTAACTCAATAATAGATTTTATTTTTCTGCTATTTTTCTTCAATACAGTGTTATGACTGGAATTTTGTCCCTCTTAAAAACATATGTTTACGTTCTAAATCTGTTTCATCAAATGTGACCTTATTTGGAAATGAAGTCATGTGCAGATTCAATTAGTTACACTCAGATAAGAATCACACTGCAACAAGTTGGGTCTAAATTCATGTGACTAATACCCTTGTTTTAAAAGTGATGAGAACCACACAGGATGACATTTATTGATAGAAACAGAGATTCTTGTACTGCAAAGCACATGACACACAAGGTGGTAAAGATGCCTCTACGACCACCCCCAAAGCAACACTACCAGACACCTAACTGTGATACTTGTATTCCAAAGGAGAACTTAAGTGCATGAAGTTTTAAGAGGTGGTATGACTATTTTCTGTGCAATAGCCACATTTCCTGCTGGATTCAGTTAAAACTTTAACACAAATGTGTATGCACAGAAGAAAGACTCAGTGAAAATAAAAATTTTGAGGAGAGTCAATTACAAGTTAAAAAGGGCACATCAGAATAAATAAACTCTGCCAGCACCTAAATCTTAGAATTCTAGGCCCAGAAGATCAGAGAAAATAACTCTGTTTTATTTAAATCGCCCAATCTGTGCTAGGTATTTGTTATGGGAACACTAATAAACTAATATATGATACATGGGATATAATCCAAATAATAAATCTATATCTAGAGTCTACATGAAATAATGTTAGTGAAAGTAATTAGGTGTGTAATTAAGAGAAACTACAGTATATCAGACTGATTCTATCCAGATAATTAGTATTCTTGGGCTGCCATAACAAACTACCATAAATTTCCTCAATTCATACAATAGATTAATTCTTTTTAATTTCTAGAGGATGTAAGTTTGAAATCAAGATGCCAACAGCATCATGGTAACATTTATTCTCTGAGTAGGATTGTTCTTTGCTAATCCTAACCTCTGAGTATAATCGTATCCTTAGAGGTCCTTAATCTACAGTTATATTACTCCAATCTCTGTCTTTGTCACCACCTAGTATTCTTCTGGTGACTCTATGTACCTGTACGTGGCTGTTTTATTGATCTCTCTCTCTTTCTCTCTCTCTCTCTCCCTCTCTCTCTCTTTCATAAGGACACCAGCCATGTTAGTTTAGGGTCCACTGCAGTGGCCTCTTTTAACTTGATCACTTTCACACATTCTGATATGATTTTAATACAGTTTGATCTCCAAGGGTCAGTGTAGGGATTTTTTTCCCAGGCTGGAAAACCTGGAAAGAGACGTGGAACCTTTCTAGAAAGAGTAAAATAGGCCAATGAGAGCACCTTTCTTGAAATGGAAATCTGGTCTCGTGGCCTGACTTCTCATGAGTGTTGTTATTATAGCCTGAGGCTAAGGTCTCAGCCTCTCCTTTGCTTCTGCTGTAATGATGTGATCATTTGCTCCCATATGTTGTTCTCTCATCATTGCCCTCTGCCATCAACAGATGAGGGTCTTCTCCAGAGATAAGGTTATGTAAGTACTATGTCCCTGAACCTCAAGAAATGGGAGCTACTATTAGCCTGTTTTATTCATAAGTACTCATCTTCAAGCATTTCTTTATGTCAATGAAACGGTACTAATACAGACTATTCTTAAGGTTCCCTACACAAGTTTTAGGGGTTGGTATTCCAATTACTGAAGGAGTAAATACAATTTAATCTAAAATATTTGTCTCTCTGTCTATCATCTCCTATCTATCATCTATCTATCTATCATCTATCATCTTTCTATCTATCTATCATCTATCATCTATCTATCTACCTATCTATCATCTATCTATCTATCTACCTTCGATCTATCTATCTATCTATCTATCTATCTATCTATCAATAATCTACCTATCATCTACCATCTATGTTCTATCTATTTATCATCTATGTATCACCTATCATCTGTCTATCATTTATCACCATCCCTCATCACCTATCCATCTTTTCCTTGTTCAGCCATCATGTATTTGTCATCTATTTATCATCTGTATATCCACTATCTATTGATCTTTGTGTTCTGTGAATTATTTCATTTCTCCATTTTTTTTGCAACACATCTCTAAATACTTGAGTAAAATTGAATCTCTTTTGGTGAGCAAAGGCCCTGAAAATAATATTTAAAACTGAAAAGAGGGTCTTCATTTCATTCATAACACAGGTATAGTGTTCTTTTCTGTTAGCCCATACTTTAAAACACTCAGGTTTTCATACGAATTTAAAAGCTAGAAGAACAAGAATTTATTTTGGTAGAATGTATTGTAATTGCTGATAATTAGTTGAAATGCCCTTGTAACAGCTTGAAGACTGTTTTATAAAGCATGAAGTGCTTCAAATACTACCCACAGAGTTACATAAAATATATTAGTATTTATGTTTTCTGTTATTATATTAGATATAGTATGTTTCATTGACTTTAGGAAATGGGTGTTTTGTTTTTAAATGTATTATTGGTAACTTAATTTGAATAACTATTTTAAGTATTTGATATATTGAAAAGCTAAAATTCAGGTTGTTAATGATTTTTGAAATTTGTTGCATGGACTTTCATCTTAGGAAAACCTAGGATTTGATAGAAAAGCCTATTAAATTAGGTTGGCCAAGATTGGGAGCTATACACATTTCTCTAAGAATTCACAAACAGAATGGAATTCATGAAGTAAAAGCAAAATTATATAAATGCTGGTTAAAATGGAAAAACAAAAGAAAATCTTAATATGGTAAAGGAATATTTCATATATCTAACTTTCAAATATAAAGAAAAATATAGAAAAAATCCCTACACTTTTTTGAAACACGTGACTTTGAATAAACCTCACAAGGATAATAATTCAGAATGAAAAGAACATCTCTGTTTCTACCAAAAGCAGTTGTAAAAGGTACAAGGGTCACCTAACTTCAGTAGGAATAGTGCACTTTTTAGTGAGACTGGGCAGGGGTTTGCCTTATATAATACCTCTGTCTGTGAGCATTTCCACTTCTGGAAGCAGAAAGCTCTCCCCAAAGTTCTAACTGTATCATACCTGATTCCTGGCTAATGCTAGTTCAGGGGTTTCAATCCTTGCTTTCATTTATGAATGATATATGTGCTAAGTATAAATTTTTTGGTTGACAGAGGGAACCATATTAGGCCAACAACCTACTGACAAATTATACATACAACCAGATCAAAGAATGTAATGTATGTCTAGGCAACGTTTATCTGAGAGTTTTGGTCTTTGCCCAAGCTCTGTCTACATGGCACATGGTAATTAAAAGTACCAGACTGGTGGAACTAACCTTTGGATGTTTAACAGCCATACTATGAGGCCTACACTAATTTGGACAGAGGGACATAAAGGACAGTTTTTGTTCCTTTTCCTCCCAGGTAGACTAAATTCCAGGGGACTATGAGCATCTCTCAAAATGTCCTGTAACTGTGGTGAGTCACCTGTCCTCTTGATCAGGGAGTCCATGGAGACCCCACCAGATGGACTTGAACCAGAGTCCAGTCTACAAAGAGGAGGGTCAACACAGAGGAAACATTTCATCCATGCTTCCAAGCGAAGCCAGCCATGATCAAGCAGGACCTTTGACTTATCTTCACATAGATGTAACTGGTAAAAGAAGGAGCCAGGGGCTCCTCCCAAGTCCATGTTACCCCTGAGGAACATATCCTCAAATGACCTTAAGAGTAAAAATAAATTGTTTTATCTGGGCCAACTGTAGGGTCTTAAATGCCCAAATGGAAAGTATAACCATATGGGGTCAATATAATTTTTAAGAGTTCAAATAAAGGCTAAAGGCTCCATAGCAGGAAACAGTGCCAGACAGGAGATACCTTCCTTTGAGTTGTTGGCCAGGGTGGCCCAAGAGACTCCCAGGTAGTGTCCCAGCATAGAGCTGGGAAAATGAACACTAGACCCCAATCTTATCTACAGGAATGTTGACACTGATTGCTGCTAGATAGGGAAGAGCTGATCTTTCTAAAACAAGGATCTCTGGATGGGTTGACTGGATTCAGCAGACGGACAGGCACTGGGGAATGGCTGGGGTGCTGACAACACAGTGGACAGTGGCAGGGATGACAGGGTATATGGGCTCCAGTATGTGGGAGGGGGGAGGCTATGGGAGGGTGCCATTTGGGAAGTGGATATATCGATGAATAAGATTATGTGGGATGTTTTGTGGGATATACACACAAAAAAATCAAATTTTTAAAAAAGGACATATTTGAGGAGGAAGAATAAAAATGTACTTCATGTTAAATAGTAGAGGTGATAAACATTACCAGTGAAATCTACCTGATGACTTTATATCCATACTCAGGTACTAAGGATCCAAGTGTGGCCGACTGTGACTAGTAATAATTAGATACATAGAGATTATAGACACATGTGTGAACATCTAAGTGTTAGTAGTATTAAAAATGTAGGAAGCCGGGTGTGGTGGTGCACACCTTTAATCCCAGCACTCGGGAGGCAGAGGCCAGCCTGGTCTACATAGAGAGTTCCAGGTCAGCTGGACTAAGTGTTAGTAGCATTAAAAATGTAGGAGACAGCATATCTTAAAATGAAATGAAGATCTTCTTTAAAGGGTTAAAACTCATTCAATTTTATGTCTTAAAGGGTTTATACTGAGTTCAATATTGTATAACTGTATTAATTCAATTGTGAACCTAAAAATTTACAGCCACTGTTGAAAGAGATGTATCCTTGCTCTGGAGTGTGTTATTGAATATGTTAATGCTGTAATGAAATGCTTCTTCTAATCATGTGGTTATTAAATAAAAAAATAATTTGGTTGATTTCCTTTGTATTTCTATCTCTCCCTTTTCTTCCTTCAACTCTTCCTTTCCTTTTCTTTCCTTTCTGTCTTCTCCTTCCTTTGTTCCTTCCTTTGTTCCTTCCTTCATTCCTTTGTTCCTTCCTTCTTTATACCCTGTTGGAAGTTGCAAACTACTACTAACATTCTATATTACAACACCACCCCACCTTCACTCTTTGCATAACTCTCATATTTTTCACTTGACTTTTCCTTAGATTGTATAATATATGTGATTTTATCTTTTTGTGTTTTTTCTGTTCCTCTTTTTTCATACATTTAAAAAAGTTTGTTTTATTGAGTTTTGGGGTATGTCATATAGAACATCTTCAACAGTCTTAATCATCTTTATACTCCCGTCCCCACATGCATCACCTTCCCCACTGGAGCCGGTGTGATAGGAGCTTAGTTAGTCTTTGGTAAGTAATTGTTCTCAAGCTCCTCATTTCAGTCAGGCTTTTGCCATCTTATAGTCTGTGTGCTACTTAGCATGTTCAGTGCTGCCCCTTGTCCTGCTCTAATTGCTCCTCTCTTTGTTTGCTTGCTGTGTGCTCAGTCCTCTTGTACCCGATGGCTGTTCTTGAACCTCTCCTTTCCTGGTTTTCACTGTTAAACTTCTTGATTGCTCTGAAGTTCCCTTTCCAGTACTATTTGTAGTATAATATGTACACATTCTTTCTTGCTCTTGCCAGTACATTTATTGTTTTCGAAATCTTCCCTTTCTCCCACAGGCATGAAAAAATTTGTATTCCATTACAGATAAAGTCATTCCCCTCATGGGGCAGTAGGAAGGATTTGTCCCTCTCACATATCTCTCTTGAAGCACATGAACTCCATACATTTATGCAAGAGACTGGAAGAGGGGAGAAGATCCATCTATCCTGGAATTGTACCTCCATTCTGTGCACAGGATGTCGAGTTTATTTCCCATTCTTCAAAGTTTGCCGTTATGTGGAAAATTTACTGACAGCAAGACTGAATGAGATGATCAAGTCTCTGAGTCATTTTGTGGTGTCTTCATGACACCTGTTTTATGAATGAGGACTGGCTATAAGAAGAACAGGCTGAACTTCTTGTGTCTGCCAAAAGGAGAATTTTCACCATATGAGGTTAAGAAAAATGTGGAATTCTATCAGTCTGTCTATCTTGGGGTAAAGCGATTGCTGAACTTGAGAGTAAGAAGGAGAGGAAGCACTGCGTGTGGAAGATTAAGTGTGGATAAATAGGTTATAATATTTTTATGTAAAATTTTATGTTGATTATTGAATGTGCAAAAAGATAGGTCATAGTCAAGCACAATGAAAATATACAATGACATTTTAATGTTTTTTATGTAAATATTCATTTGATTGTTCTTGATAAAATATCATTTGATGTCAACACCAAAATCATGGTAAGCATAAATTGTAATGATAATTTATAGTCTAATTGCTAATCCTATTCTGCATTATTTTATAATTTTACCTATGTTATAAGTATGAATGGATAGGTAGTTTCCAATAATATACTATCAAGCATTTGTTCAATGACTTCCTTAAATTACTTCCATTATTACTGATCCTGTTGTGTAGGTGGAAGAAATTTGGGCAACCCTTTGGATGCTACCAATATTTTATGTGTCAAAATTGGATTAGATACTATGCATAATGCAAATAACCATGTAATTATTTTGAATTTACAATGTGTTTACTATGTAATTGCATAGTAAGTACCATATAATTACAAGATGATTACATGATTATTTCTGCCTTTTACACAGCTTTAAAAGCAAAAGATTTTGTTGCAATTATTATTGGCATTTATTGGTAAGTGTTATATAGTACGGAACAATATTTATCATGTAATCAACCAAGCAAGTAACCGTTATTGACTCTTTTCAGTCACAAAATTATATCTGAAAGTTGTTCTGAACTGAAAATAGATTTCAAAATAAAATTCGTTTAAAATAATTATTTTCACTGGAAGAATTATAGACATAAGTAAATATAGCGATTTGATATTTCAGAAGTAGCTGATTACTCATTATAATTCCCTGGTGAACAAATATGATTGCAAAATTTGGTTTGAAGCATTAAATTACAGATCTTTGTTGTTAATTTTTTGAGACAGTCTTCCTACAGCCCCAGAGAGCTTAGAACTTGCTATGTAGACCAGCAAGCCTTGATCCTCAGAGATCTTCCTACCTCCCAAGAGCTGGGATTAAAGGCATGTGCCACCAAGCTGAGCTCTCAGATCATTTTTAAAGAGTATTTAAGAATATTTTGATTTGTTATCATAAGAAATTGAAGAAGCTAAAAACATGAAAATAGAAACTACAAATATTCACACTTTCAAGACTAAAACATCATGATAATTGTGTATTACTCTTACTCTTCCAATTTCAGATAGATTTTCACTTTCTTTTATAGCAGTGTTAGTCACAGAAGAATAATGGAAATAGTGCAGAAAGTATGATCTACATAACATCGATACCCAATTACTACTAGTATTAACATTATGCATTGGTATGATAGTTCTAGTTTAATAAATGAACCAATATTGATATAATAGTATAAAGTCTATATTTTGCCTTTTTATATTTTTTCTTTTTTAATTTTATTTATAGTGTATTATGTATTTTATTCATATCCCCATGAACTTCCAACTCCTCCAGTATCCAACACCAAAATTCATGTTCTTTCTTTTCTTTCTACATTTAAAAAAAAATCTGCACTTGGAAGACAGAGACGGGCGGATCTTTGTGAGTTCGAGGCCAGCCTGGTCTACGTAGTGAGTTCCAGGACAGCTGGGGCTACAAGGAGACCCTGTCTCAATAAAGACAAAAAAAAAAATTCTATTGAGCTTTTAAAATTTCATACGTTTCCCACTCAAATCCAAACACCCCTCCCACATCCATGCTTCCCCCATCCCCCCACTGAATCCTGTGCACTCTTTCTATACATTCTCAGTCCTTTTCATTGAGGTGCTTATACCCAAATGTCCTTCAGTGTAAATGTGTCCATTGGAGTCTAGTCAACCCATCCAATGGTCATATGTAAGTCATACTCTCCCTCACCCAGCAGCAGTCTCAAAGAATCATCAATCGAGTCCTGGCCCACCACCTGTTTTTGACCTCCCCTTTGGGCCCTTGTTTCATTGAGCTGACATGGATCCCAAACTTGATGCCACCCCTGCCACAGGCTCACATGAGCAAGCCTCCAGCGGCCTGGAAGCCTCCACCTCCCTGTAATTATGAAGCAGCCCTGAGTCTTACAATCTCTCTGCTTCCTCTTCCTTAATCGTCCCTGAGCCATGGATGGGTGAGGTTCCATATAGAAGTCCCATCCTACACAGTCTCTTATTCTACAAAACTTGGCCAGATGTAGTCTTCTCTGTGCGTCGCACTCTGATGTACAAGGGAGCCTCATTGGTGAGAGCTGAGGGGTGCGCTAGCCCTCTCTCTACCCCTCATACCTTTGTTCCATGGGCCTTAGTTGTAGAGATCTGACTGCAGATGTGTCACCTAGTACTGGGCATCTGCAAGGCATATGTTCTCTATGCCTGACCAGATGTTCAAATCTGAAGTAGCCTCCATCTGATGCAAAAAGAAGCTTCTTTGATGAGTGCTGTATGGCATGCTTGTCACTCTAAGGGAGGTCTCTTCTATCTGGCACTACATTCCCTGCCAAACAGCTCCCAGGTATACATATGCATTAATATTCAGATACTCTATGTGCATTTCTCATAGGGTACTAGAGCATCACTTTTCCATCTAGGTTTCAGAACCCCTCCTCCCTCAAGATTCACTCATCTCTACTCTTCTTTATCCCATCTGACTTCCCTGCTCCCTCCCTCCCTAGTCACAGTATCCCTATTATCTCCTCCCTCCCCCCAATCCCTCCTGACTCTGGCCATCTTTCCTCTCCTGACTTCCCTTCCTTTCCCAACCCAGGGTCCCTTGTATATACCCACCCCCATTCTGAGGCCCCTGCTGGTCTCTCTCACAGGTAGGCTCCAATCTTTTCACATCAAGTCCCACCCCTGAAAAAACTTACTTCGCATTTCCCAGAAGCCCTCCACAGTCCATGGTTCCTCACCTAGGGATGGGAGCTCACCTGCACATCTCCCATTGATAAAGAATTGTTGATTGGCTTCACCTTGTGTGCTCTAGAAGGCAGCCATAGTTGCTCTGAGTTAATGAATGCAATGGTCTTGTCCTGTCCAGAAAGCCCTTTTTTCAACAGTCCTAATCTCTGGATTTTGTAATTTTTCTCTTTCCTCTTTTGTGATATTCCCTGATTCTTAGGAGCAAGGAGTGGGCTATAGATGTCCCATTTAGAACGGAAAACACTACAGAAACTTACACTGTGCACCTGGACAAGTTGTCAGTCTTTATATTAGTTACCAACTACCACAGAAAGGCGCTTTACTGCTAAGAACTGTGAGCTGGTCTATTTTATGGGTACAGCAGTTATTTAGAAGGCAGTTTGATACTATCAGTTTAACAAAATAAAAGTTGTAGTTTCTACCCGAGTGCCTATGAGCTCCTTTGTCATGGGTTCTATGCAAGATTTTCAGTATTAAGCATGAGTTTCCTGTTATGGACTAAACCTTATTTCTTATCAGAAGGCAGTTGTTGCCCCCTTATCATTTATATCACTATTGTACTCCTAACATTTTTTGTCAGACCAATGATTACTTTCACCCTTTAGGTTCTCACTTAGGCAAGATCGTTAATGACTTTTCTCTCCTAGATCATGTGTGGCAACTTCTGGTACTATGAAATCTCATCAGCAGAAAGAAAGCCCCCAGTTCAGTACCAGCTTGTTTTCTCCATTTCTTGTGATCATTCATTTCTTTAGCCTTAGGCAATGATTATTTAAAAGACTACATTGTTCACTGCTGTTTTGCCATTTTCTTCATTTCCTCCACGCCTCCCTCCCTTTGCTTCTCATTTTTTCTCTCCTTCCTACCTTTCTTTTTCTTATTTTTTCTTTCTTTCTTTCTTTCTTTCTTTCTTTCTTTCTTTCTTTCCTTCCTTCCTTCTTTCTTTTGTTCATTGGTTTATTCCTTCATTCTTTCTCTCTTTCCCTTTCTCTGTCTTTTTTCATCTTTCTTTCTCTTTTCCTTTATGCATATAAATCTCTAACAATATCCACCCAGACCTGTTCCTGTTCTATGCATCACATTTTATCCCAGGACAGTTCTCCATAAACTTTAAGATGATACTACACAGGTAGGTTTTTTAAGTACAGTTCCATCTCTAGAAATGCAATCAATTGGGATGAGACTGGCTTCATTGTTTTGAAATCTATTATGTCAAACTGAAACTACTGGCCCAGAAATCCAATTCTGAAAACATTTACACAGAGTTTAAACCTAGAGTTACCCCAAAATAAAGAAGTGCCAAGTTTCTCAATTCTCACATATTTGACAAGTTGAAGAAAGCAAAACAAAACAAATTAAACAAAATCATATTTCTACTCCTGACCAATTACTGACTTAAATGTTTGCCAGGTGTTTTAGAGTCAGGCTGGCATCTATTGGAAAGAAATCATACTTACAGACATGGTTCCTGGGTATAAATAAAATTTTCTAAGCAGTACCAAGGATTTGTATGTGTCTGTCTGTAGTATACATATATGTGTGTATATGTTGGTGTATGTGCTCCTGCACATTTGGGTGTGTCTGCATATATATGTATATGTATGTTGAGCCCAGACATTAATGTTAGGGGTCTTCTATACTTGCTTCTCCATCTTATTATTATATTTTATATTTAATTTAATTTTTAGAATTTTAAACATTTGTTTTATATTCTCTTTATTCCCATCCCTCCCAGATCCCCTCCAACTCCTTCTATAAATCCCCCCTCCCTCCAAATTTATTTTATTTGATTATTATTGCTACATATACTGAGTCCATTTATCTGTGTTCATGTATACTTGTGTTTAGGACTGCCCACTTAGGATCAGATAACGTATCAGAGGCCTGGTACCAGGAAAAATGTGGTTCTCCCTTAGCATCTATTCTTTGCCTATAGCTCTTGTTACAAAGTTCCCCAACTGGTCAAATGAAGATAATTAGTTTCTGTGAGGAGATCAGTCTTAAATGATACATTTATAAAGTAATTTCTATATCCAAGGCTCTGTTAACATTGCAGAAAATGAGGCAAATAAAGCCTGGGGTCCAAGACACTTGCTTTTAGTTAATGCATTTTAAACATAATATGGAAGCTACACCAATGAACCCCCCATATATGAGAGTCTAATGAAATCTGCATAATGACAAAACCAGTTGACATGCCTAGGTGGACTGGGCAAGTTTCACAGAGACAGGGTCTTTCACTGAACCTGGGTCTCACAGATTTGACAGGGCTGGCTGGCCAATAAGCTCCAACTACCCTCTTGTCTCCTATTCTCCAAGTCTAGGATTACAATCCTGTGCCCACAAATCCAACTTTGTACATGGATGCTGGAGATACAAACTCAGGTTCCCAGGCTTTCCTGGAAAGCATTTTATGGACTGATTCATTTCCCAACTACCAACCCATTTTTAT
>NW_008356327.1:3454852-3494362 GCF_000622305.1 Nannospalax galili
TAGCTTTTAAATGCATATAGAAAATAATACCATTATTTTAATTATGTAATATATTAGTAACCTATAGATACTATGATTTTATGATAACGGTCTAAATGTTACATCTCTTTCCAGACTGCTATGATAAGAAATTTGTTTAATGCTGTTATTTAATGAAAAAAATACTGTCCATAATTATAGAACTGTAGACAATAATCATTTCCTGAAAAATGTACTGGTAATATATTATATTAAAAAAAAGCAAATAAACCAAACTGAGTAGGTTAGGAATACATGGAAAATATAAATTCTTAATTGGGTTCAAAATGGCAATTTTGCAAGGGGATGAAGAGAGGGGTGAGCTCAACCACAGTTCATAGAAAATGGCTTATGAGATTTTGTTAGCATGGGAGTCAACAGTGTGAAATGGCTGCCAAAATAAGCAATAAGCACAATGAAATCTTTCACATTGCCAGGCTCAATAAACATTATTTTGCTGTTCTGATGATGTCTAATTAGGATAATTAGGAACTGAAGTGTCAACATTGGCCTCATCTCCTAATTTCCTGATTGTTTATGGACTCTGGCCACTCCAAATTTTGGTGATCTGCATTCTATCACTCTTGTCCCTTTATACCATCTAAAAGGATCTATTATTCACTCTTAGTCACTGTAATGCATTTATTGGACAGTTTTCCTTCAATCTCTACAGAAATTATATGGCAAGTTATACAGTTATAAAAACTAGCAAGAGATAATAGAAATTTTTTCTTAATGAAAGGAATCTGCAGTGAAAGAGTGGCTCTAATACTAACACAGAATTTGATAAAATAAATAGAAAGTTACCATTAAGAGAGACTACAAAATAGCTTAAACAAGGCTTAATGGAATAATAGATATTGAAAAATTGAGGGAAGTTTTCCTTAAATTACACATTGAATAGCAAATATAAAGGGTATTCTAAAATATGACACTTAGGTACAGGAAGTCCACCTACTTATGGGTTTCAAAAGTAACAGATTTTCTACATATTTATTGATTATTCAAATTGCATAATGCCATTAAGTTAATAAATATCTTCTTCTACATTTTAAATTTTTGCTATAGCATTAATGTAAAATAATGGAAATTGTTTTCCTAAGATCTAGATTAGGACACAAAATAATAAAGAAACAATTTAGAACCTGGAATCCTACATAAAATTTCAGATAAATTTATTTCCATGTCTCTATTTAATTGACACTTTGGAGATATGTCATAGTTTCACCAGGGATGATTATGTATTTTTATATTTTCTGCATTTTCATGTAATTAAACATGAAATACTATAAGAGAAGCATAAAAGCACCCTTTGTTTTCCCTTTTCCAAAACATGAAAAGCATATGGACACAAAAACAATAACATAATCTCACTTCCAACCTGAAGAACTCCTCTGTCTGCAGAACATATCTCAGTCATAAGCATCTAATAGAACTAGATAATATGCTTCGAGAGTACTCCATAGAACAAAACCAAAGAAAATTATGAAATATTAACTGACACTCAATTTTTGTCTGCCTATTTTTTGCATCATAATGTATTTTCTATTTTTGTTCTTTTTTATTTTGATAAATCATATTCCAAAGTGGTTGATGACTTCTTCATAGCTGTATAGAGGGACTCTCCCCTTCAGTTAATCTTCCACTTTGTATATGTGGTCACTTCCTGAGACCACAAGACAACATATACCTGAAAGAATTACATACAGCTAGCAGCTCAGAGAGGCACAGGAAAAAGTGGCTGAAATCTTAGATGTGGGGCCAGCAACCCTACCCATCCTCTCTTTCTCTGAGGGAATGTCAACAGGCCTGACATTGTGGGTCACTTATGAGTTGTCACAGCTGCTCTGCAGAAGATGATAATGGTGTTCATACTTAGATGACAGGATTTCACAACAGCCTGCTAGATTTGGATCTTGCTTTGCTCTGATCATTCTTTGCTATCCTCACTTTCCTTTTAGAATGAGAATTACCTTGTGCCATTGTATATTGGAAGTGTGCACTTATTTTTATTTTTACTTCTTTTTGCATGAAGTCAGAGTAAAGAGATTACCTTCAATCTCAGAAGAAAATACAAATCTGGGAATTGTGGATAATATTTTAACTGTAAGACTACAGACCTTTTTTGAAACCAGAATGCATACATTTTTTATTATGAGATAGCCATGAATATATGAGAGTTAAAGATGAAATGCCATGGTTTGAATATTAAATGTCCTTGTAGACCCATGTATAGGATAAATTGGTTCAACTGAAAGAAAAATTTCCAGTTTTCTTCTTAAAGTGTAACTAGATGACTTTTCAGGTAAGAGTACAGATTATTTCATCATCTGCCTGAAATTCAGATTGATTGATTGGCTGATTTTACAATGTGTAATTAATCATATGACCTTAAAAATGTTAACATATCTATGTAATAATGTCCCACCCAAAACCAAAGAATATATATTCTGCTCAACAGCCCATGGAAGTTTTTCTAAAATAGACCACATACTGGGAATAAAACAGACCTCAAGATACAAAAGAAAATGAAACAATTCCTTGTAGTCAATTGGTTCACAATTTATTAAAACTTAAAATCAACAGAAAAATAAGCTCTAACAACAATAGGAGCTTATATATATTAAACAACAGAACAGTGAATAATGAAAGTTCAAAGAAGAAATCATAAAAAAATAACGGGGTTCCTGGAAAAAAATGAAGATGAAAAGAAATCAAAACACAATCTCTGGGACAAATTAAAAATTGTCCTAAGGGGGAATTTAGTAGCTCTAAACTCCTACATTAAAACAAATTAAAAAATGATATGACTCAAGTACTTAGAAGAAAAAAGAACAAACTTAACCCAAATCCAGTAGACAAGAAAAAATAATAAGAATCAGAGTAGAAATCAATGAAATAGAAACAAAACCATACAGTGAACCAGTGAATCTAAAAGCTGGTTCTTTGAAATATTGAAAAAAGATAGCTAAACCCTTAGCTCAGCTTACCAAATGAATTAAAAAGAAAGAAAGAAAAAATAACAACCCCTTCCTCCAAAATTAGATATGAAAAATGACACATTGCAAAAGAATATTGTAAGGAAATGTTTTAAAAACTTACACACTATTAAACTAAAAAGTACAAAATAAATGGATGAACTTCTAGATTCCATCAAACCACTAAAGTTAAATCAAGAAGTGATAAGGAAATCAAAATATTACTACAAATCCTCCCAACTAAATAAAGCCAAGGTCCAAATGGATTCACTGTAGAGTTTTACCAGACTCTCAAAGAACTACAAACAGTACTGCTCAAATTGCCTTCAAACATAGAAACAAAGGGAAAACTCCCAAACTCCTTCTATGAAGCCAGTATCGCCCTAGTACTCAAACCAGGTGAAGGCACAACAAAAGCATAATACTACAGGCCAATATTCCTAATAAAGATGCAAGAATTCTCAATGAAATACTTAAAAACTACATACAGATACATATCTAAAAACTGATTTTATTCCAGAGATACGTTTATGTCTCAATATACAATAAACCAATAGATGTAATAACTCAAATAAACAAACTATAAGAACAAAATCATGCAATTATCTCACTAGATGCAGGAAAGGCCTTTGACAAATTCCAACATGCATTGATGATGATAGTCCTAGAGGAGTTTGGACTAGATAAAACATTCTTCAACATAATTAAGCCTATATATACTAAACCCAAAAGAAAAAAAAACATGTCATAATAAGCATAAGCTAACATTTATTGCACTTTTATTTAAGTCAGATACTGTCTTGGTTATTTTCTATTGCTGTGATAAAACAAATAAAAACACTGGCCAAAATCAATCCGGGGAGGAAAAGGTGTATTTGTCTAACAGCACAGTCCATTCTCAAAAAAAGCCAGAGTAGGAAGTCGGGGTAGGAACCTGGAGCAGAGACCATGGAGGAACGCTGCTTACTGGCTTGCTCTTCTGGCCCATGCTCAGCTGCTTTCTCATACAACACAGGACTTCCTGCCCAAGGCAGACACCACCTACAGTGGGCTGGGCCTTCCCAGATCATTCAAAAGTCAAGAAAATGTCACAGATATGGCCACAGGGCCATCCAGTGGAGGGAATTCCTCAACTGAAGTTCCTTCTATGTAGGTGCATCAAGCTAACAACTGAAACTATCCAGCACAGGTATCACATTCTGTCTTCTTGTACATTGCCTAATGGAATCATTTAAACATTCCCGTGATATGGAAAGCACTAACGTCAATTTTAAACGAAGAGACCAGGTTAGAAATGGATAGATAGCATATCAGGTATTAGGTGATACTGCATGAATTTACCTTTAAGTCTTTCAGATCCAAAATGGGTCCATTAAGTTCAATCAAATATCATCCTAAATATTATAAAGGAAATTACTAAACATTTTTCACCTTGAAATGTTTTGGGTTTAGATTATAAACTGAAGTACTAAAATTCCAAACTATCATGTAAATTCTATTTTTTAATGTAACTTATTTTGTCTCATGTTACCTGTAAAAATAATTCTTACTGGGACTGGAGAGATGGCTCAGCAGTTAAGAACACTGACCTTGCAGAAGACCCAGGTTCTAATCCCAGTACCCAAATCACAACTAACAACTGTATGCAACTCCAGTTCCAGGGAATTCAATGTTCTCTTCTGTCCTCCTCAGGCATTGCACGACATGGGCGCACTTACATACATGCAGGAAATACACTCATACACATAAAATAAAAATAATAAAATATTTTTTAAAAATATTTCTTACTTGTGTTAATTTTATTTATTTATTTTTATTTTTTATGTGTATGAACACATGGCCTGCATGTATGTAAGTGTACCCATGTCATGCAATGCCCTCAATGGTCAAAAGCTGCCCTCAGATCCCTCTGGAACTGGAGTTATGGATGGTTGTTAGCTGCAATATGGGTGCTGAGAATCAAACCCGAGTCCTCTTCAAGAGCAGCCAATGCTCTTATTTTTTAAAATTATTTATTTAATAACCACATACTTAGAAGGAGTGTTTCATTACAACAGCATTGACATATTCAATAACAATTTCCTGAGCTAAGATATATCTCTTTCAAAATTGACTGTAAATTTTTAGGTTCACAGTTGAATTAATACAGTTATACAATATTGAACTCTGTATAAAGCCCATAAGACATAAAATTGAATGAGGTTTTAACCTTTAAGAAACATCTGCATTTCATTTTAAAATATATTGTTTCATACAGAAAACAATATCATTTTTAATGCTACCAACACTTAGATGTTTGCATATGCATCTCTAATCTCTATGTACCTGAGTATTACTAGTCAGAGTCGGTTACTTTCTGAGATCCTTGGCACCTGAGCATGGATATAAGGTCATCAGGTAGATTTTAATGGTAGTATTTTTCACCTCTACTAATTAACATGAAGCAAATTTTTATGCTTCTTCCTCAAATATAACAAATTTTTTATTTGTTGATTTTTTGTGTTTTTCATACAGAACATCACAAACAATCTTATTCATCTACATACCCACATCCCAAATGACAGCCCCCATAAACTTTCCCCCCTCCATGGACCCGTATACTTTGTCATCCCTGTTATTGTCCACTGTGTTGTTGGTGCCCCCAGCCATTTCCCAGTGCTTGTTTCATTTTAGAATATGTTGTTCCTTTCAGAAAGACTCATTGCTTTTGCTATTAACACTGAGATGTTGGTGCTTGCATCTCCAATCTGTATATATCTGATTATTACTAGATTACTAGTCATAATCGGTTGAGTTGGATCCTTGGCGCCTGTGTATGTCTATAAAATCATTTGGTAGATTTCAATGGTATTGTTTATCACCTCTACTAATTAGCATGATGTAAATTTCCATGCTTCCGCCTCAAATATAATACATTTTTAAAATTCGTTGATGTGTTTGTGTGTGTGTGTGTGTGTGTGTGTGTGTGTGTGTGAGTCACACAGAACATCCCAAACCATCTCATTCGACTCTACACCCACTTCCCAAGTCACACAGAACAACCCAAACCATCTCATTCGACTCTACACCCACTTCCCAGATGGCACCCTCCCATAGCTTCCCTCCCCTGACTAGAGCCCTTATACTCTGATATCCCAGCTACTTTCTGTTGTGTTTTTAGCAGCCCCAGCCCTTCCCCACTACTTGCCCTTCTGGTGATAACAGTCAGCCTATCTAGAGGTCTTTGTTTTAGGAGGGTCAGCTGTTAACTCATCTAGCAGCAATCAGTTGTCAGTATTCCTTTAGATAAGATTGGGGTCTTCTGTTCATTTTCCCAGTTCTATGCTGGGTTACTATCTGGGAGTTCCTTTGGCCACCCTGGCCAACAACTCAAAAGAAGGTATCACCTGTCTGGCATTGTTGCTTGTTATGCATCCTTTAGCTATGCATATGGACTCTTAAGAAGTTATACTGGCCCCTTTAGTCTTTGGTTTTACTTTTCTTTTGGGTGTTTAAGGCCATACAGTTGGCCCAGATAAACCAGTTTATTTTTACTCTTAAGGTTGTTTTAGGATCTGTTCCTCAGGGATCACATGGGCTTGGGAGGAGCCCCTGGCTCCTTTCTTTTACCAGCTCTATGTATGTGAAGATAAGTCAAAGGTTTTCCTCAACCATGGTTGGCTTCCCTTGGAAGCATGGAGGAAATGCTTCTTCTATGTTGACTCTCTTCGTTGTGGACTGGACACTGGTTCAAGTCCATCTGGTGGGGACTTGAAACCTACACTATAGAAGCTACCCAAAGTACATACATATACATTATAAAATGTGATTAAATTTTTTTCCTTTCAACAAGGGGAACATGATACCTACTAGACACCATAGGCTTGTAAATAAATAAAACCCCAATGTCAGGAATGGGTTCCCTATTTTGAAGCTGTTGACTGGGTCCTACAGATCCTCAAATAATATGGGTCATTGCCATGGCTCTTGGCTACTCACCAGAATTTAGAGTACGACCTTATTGCTGAAGACAATATAATGATGAAGCATAGAACAAACAAGGAGAAATGATGCTAATGCTGACCTCAAAGGCTCATCTCTACTATTTAGCTTTCATACCCCTGAAATGTGCTGCATAAACTAGTTGAAAAGAAAATGTAATGTGAACCATACCCACCTGTGAGTTATGTGACCTGTGACAACTAGTTTGGAAAGATACGGCCACTGGTGCTAAAGTAACATGAATTTTACAAGAATAACCAACTACACTCTAATTGGACTTAAGGTCTGCTTCATAGAATGGCACCCTTATTTAACATCAATTGTAGGCCTAAGAGTCTGTGGCCAGAAAGCCCCCAGGCCATGGGAGAATGCCTAATACAACTATTCTATTAAATAAATATAGTATTAAACAGATTTCTAACGATTCTTTATTATACTCAGAGATTAATCATCTGTCAACTCTCAACAGAGACGTTCCCTTATAAAGAAGACAGTGATTAATAAGAGAATCATAACTGGCCAATGCACAGAGAATAAGAGATTGCAGACTGCTTATCTCCGAACAGGGCATCTATCTCAAACTTCTACCTTGTAAGGCTCAGGAAGCATTGCAGAATCAAGGACAGAAAGAGTGAGAGGAGATGGATGACCAAAAGGAAACAGAGTGTTTTGGACAGCTGATAGGTTACTCATATGAATTAAGTCAATGATGATAGCATACAAAAGTCCCACATAAGCTCAAGCCAGAGGAAAAAAAATTCCAACTTAAACATAGTTTTAAGTTGGTCAGAAACCCCATTCCTTCCCTGAGGAACTATTGGCAACCAATAACTGCTGCATAGGGAAATTCAGTCTTGTTTAAGTGTGGGACTCTTGCTTAGGTTTACCAGAGCCCAGTGGATGAACCTACACAAAAGGGCATTTTAGGACAAAATTCTACTCTGTATGTCTTAATATATTACTGGGGGGAGGGTGCAAATACAGGAAGGGATCTTAATGTCTTCAAAATACATTGTATGGAATTTGCAAAAATCAATTAAAAATTAATAAGCAAATAAAATCAGGAACAAAGCATAACTGTCCACTGTTCCCACTCCTTTTCAATACAGTGTTTGAAACCAAAGCCAGAAAAATAACGCAAGAGAAGAAAATTAAAGAGGTACTAATTGGAAAAGGAGATACCAAATTACCCCATCTTCAAATGATATGATATTATACATAAGAGATCCCAAAAATTCAACCAGAAAAGTCCTAGAAATGATGATCAGTTTCAGCAAATTGGCAAGATACAAAATTAATATAAAAAATCACTAGTTTTTATACCAATAACAAGAAGTGTGAGAAAGAGATCATAGAAATCATTCACAATTGCCTCTGAAAATAAGAATAGGTTTAAATAAACTTAATCACAGACATTAAAGAACTCTACAATGAAAACTTTAAATCTTTAAAGAAACAGAATAAAGAAGACTAGAAGATGGAAGAACAATCATGGTCGTGGATAATTAGAATTATACTATGAAAATGGCCATCCTGAAAAATGAATTTGACAGATTCAATGATTTTCAATTAAAATTCCTTTTATATTTTTCACAAAAATAGAAAACCATCCTAAAATCCATATGGAACCACAGAAGACCCTGGCGAACAAGGTAATTTGGCAGAAAAAGCAATACCGGGGGAATTAGCATACCAAATGTCAAAGTATATTACAGAGCTGTAGTTATAAAAACAACATGCTGTTGGCACAAAATCAGACATGTAGACCAATAGAACAAGTAGAAGACCCAAACATGAGTGCACGTAGTTACAGCTACCTGATATTTGACAATGATGCCAAGAATTTTCAACAAATGGTGTTGGGAAAACTGGAATTCCAAGTGTAGAAGAATGAAATTAGACTTAAAACTATCACCCTGTACAAAAATCTTCTATAAATGACTCAAAGACATCAATGTGAAACCTGAAGTGCTCTAAGTGTTAGAAGAAAACATAAGCCTTACCCTACAAAATATAGGTGCAGGAAAGGACTTTTTATTTGGGCTTTAGTCACCCAGAAATTAAGTTCAAAATTGACAAATGGGTCATCACTAAAGTAAACAGCTTCTATACAAGTGATGAAATAGCACATTGAGTGAACAGAAAGCCCAAAAATGGGAAAAAAATCTTTGCCAGCTATACATTTGATAGTGGATTAACTTCCACAATATACAAAGAACACAAAAAATAATCAAAGAAACATAAGCCCCACTTAAAAAAATGGGATGCAGATCTGAACAGAGAAATGTCAAAAGAAAAAAAAGTAGAAATGCCTAAGAAATACCTATAAAGGTGTTCAACATTCTTAGCAATTAGGAAAATGCAAATTAAAATTACTTAAAGATTTCAACTTTCCCCAGTCAGAGTAAGAAAGAAGATGAAGGAAATGAAGGACAGCAAATGCTAGAGAAGATGTGGGGAAAGGCGAACCCTCATTTACTGCTGATGGGATTGCAAAGTAATGCAGCCACCATGGAAATCCGTGTGAAGAGGAAAAAAATTATTCCAAACAACCTCACTAGGAAATAAGCAGGCATTGTGATTCTAATATCTGACAAAAGAGATGCCAATTTAAAATTAATCAGAAGAGATAAAGAAACTCACTTCATTCTGATCAAGGGAATCATTGACCAAGAAGACATTACAATCAAGAAGATATATGCACCAATTCCTGTGCATCCAGTTTTATACAAAGAATACTACAAGATTTCAAGACAAAGATTAACCCCAACAGAGATGGAATTCAATACCTCACTTTCTCCAATAGACAGTCAACCAAAGAATAAACAAAGAAACATCTGAATTAAACGATATCATATATCATCAAATGGACCTAACAGATTTAACGAAACTCTACCCAGGCACCAAAGAATATACATTCTACTCAGCAGCCCACGGAAGTTTCTTTTAAATAGACCACTTACTGGCAAACAAAACAAACCTCAAGAAATGTAAAAATTTGAAATAATTCCACGCATTCTACGAGACCAGTACACAATGAAACTTAAAAATCAATAGCAAAAGAAACTCTAGAAACTGCATGAACCCTTGGACATTAAACAACACTCTCCTGAATGATTAATGGGTCAAAGAAGAAGTCAAGCACAGTTTAAGTGACTTGAGAGTTTCTATATATCACCCAAATTAGATACTTCTATCCTATAGCTATAGAATGTAGCCTATAGCCATGTTGAATGTTGAAAGAGGAATCTTGTGTACATTCTGGCTCATTTCAACACTATTTGAACTCTAGTCTCAATTAATTTTTAATATTGTAGTGATTGCATTGATTGGAAACAGGAGGTCAAGCTGAAGTACAGATATACAGGAAGAACTCAGTGAACCTAGGGTCACTAAACCTGAGGCTTTAAAGTTCGACTAATTCTCTTTGCCAATGGTAACAGTCTCCACATCTCATTGGAAGAGTCAGCTAATCTCTGGTCAAAATTGTCTTGCTACTCCAACGTTAGGGAATAAATTTTGTACTGCTAGTGGACGTTGTTAGAGAACTGAAGAATTTTGTAACAGTTTATGTGACACTATGATTCACGAACTTTGCTTATAAATTTCACTGATTTCACTGAATCTGCTAAGTATTGTTAGTAACTCCATGGTGTTCCAGAGGATTTAACAATAACAGAGTGTGTTTTCATGAACATGTCTACCTACCTAATGAAAGCAATAATACATGGGGCAGTGTGTCTTATAGCTTCCAGAATGGCAAGCAATACAGGTTACTCAGGCAAATTTGAATTTCAAATAAACAACAAGGAAATTTTTATTATTAATATATGCTAACTATGAAAATATGTAGCACACAGAAAACAAACAAGTATTTATAAAGTTTTATATGGGGCTGTAGAGATGGCTCAGTGGTTAAAAGCACTGGCTGCTCTTGTAGAGGGCCTAGGTTTGAGTTCCAGCACCCAAATGGCAGCTAACAATTGTCAGTAACCCTAGTTCCAGGGGATCTGACACCCACTTCTGAACTCCATGGGCATTTTATGACACAGGTGCACTTACATGCATGCAGGCACTTAATTCATGCATACACATATGATAATAAATAATAAAGTAAATTTATACATGTATAAGTACACATACTTATATGAATATATTTATACATGTGGGCCTCTCCGTAACATAAAAAATATAGCATAGGGGCTGGAGAGGTGGCTCAGCAGTTAAGGGCACTGATTGCTGTTGCAGAGGACCGAGGCTCAATTCCCAGCACCCACATGGCAGCTACAAACCGTCCTTAACTCCAGTTCCAGGGGAATCCAAAGCCCTCTTCTGACCTCTGCAGCATTGCATGACATGGGAGCACTCACATACATGCAGGCAATACACTCATACACATAAAAGAAAAATAATAAATAAAATATTTTTAAAATGTAGTATAAAAATTACTTTTTTATTTATATTTAATTTTTTGTCTTGTATTTTTGTAGAACTTGTTTCTATGTATCTTCCTAGTTTACCATTGGAAAAGTCATATTTAATTCTTAATGACTGCAAATATGACTTTTGTGAGAGACTATTAATATTCTACCCAGTAGAAAGGATGAGGTCCTTTTTGTTATCTGGCCGGTTAATTATTAAACTTCATAACCCTAGTCTCAAGACTAGAATTTCCAAGATTCTGAGGTGCGGTTAGCTAAAACTTGAAGTTGGGAAACATATTTAGGTACCTGTGACTTACTGAAGGAGTAATCTTCACAGAAAAACTTGGAGAAAAATGGAACAATCAAAACAGTGAGGCGAAGGAGCTGAAAGAAATGTCAAGGTATGTAAGTCCAGGCTGACCTGATTCACACGGGAGAGAACTCTGACATATAGAGGAATTACAGAGCTGTTTCCATAAATCCAATTGGGATCTGGCCTTTTCATGCCTGATATTAAGCAGACACTGGCTATGGGTGTTTACCTGAAGTTGAATATGGGGAGTATTCCCAACCCCATTCTCTAGCAAATGCAAATTATTTTTTGGCTCTACCTTTCCAACTTTTTCCTTACTTCTAATTAGCCATCATTCAACTACTGTGTGAAAATACCTGAGATAAACAGCTTAAGGAGGAAATAGTTTAGTTGGGTTCATAGTTTCAAAGAATAGAGTCAAAGAATAGAGTCAAAGAATAGAGTCTATTATTCCTTTTGAGTTTGTGTGGTGAAAATACAGAACAGACACAGCTGTTCACCTCATGGAAACTGGGACGAGAAAGGGAGAAGAGCTACAGCACCAGCGTCCCCTTCCAGGGTACCGTGTCAGTGATTAACTTCCTTCCTTCACACCTCACATGCTAAAGATTTCACCAACTCCCAGTAGCACCACTCTCTTAAACAAGCTTTCAATATATGGAATTTTGGCAGATACTGATCCAAATCAAAAGACTTCTCAAAATATACTTCAGAAATTGGTTTCACTCCTGCCACATATTTAGAGATGAAAGCTTTGATGTTCTTATTCAAATGAAAATTATTTGCTAAAATATCTAGTTTTATTCATTGAGAAATCATGTGAACATTATTCATTTCCTGTTTTATTTAAAGTAGGAAATACTCATTTTTTATTGAAAGTATATTTAAAATGTTCTATTTTGAATCTGATTCAAATTTAACCTCTTTACTCAAGAGTATTCTATCTTTTCAAATTTCACTCACTTGGCCTTAATCTTGTCTTTCTATCTACCATATCCTAGAATTTCATGGGGTATTTCTGTTATTTTAATGCTATTTTTATGCTTCTGAATGCACATTTCCTTTATGATCAAGCCTTTTTACTGTGCTCAAAATGAGCAATATACACATCTATGTGAATGTTATATAAATAATTCAAATACAAAATGAAGTTCATTTTCCTCTTAATACGTATTTTTCTTTAATCGTATCTGTTAACATACTTTGGGTAAGTAGTTTTGTCTATTTCTTTGGTCCACCCATATCACAGTTAATCATATATTTACAAACACATTTGAAGCCTATCATATATTCATCATTTTTATCTAATATTTAACTCAATGTCAAACCCCTGTTGTTTTTTTACCTGGATTATTTTAATAAATATCTAGTTGTTTATCTTTAGCTTTGCATTCAGTTTCATGCAATGCTAGCAGCTATAACAATAAAACATCTGCATGACTATGTATGAGATGTGTAGTTTCTTAATCCATCATGTTGTAGTGTTGGTTTATGGTGTTACTTTCCTCTGAAAACATTAGGGAGAGTCTGAAGGAATGTCTGGCATTTCCATCCTGTTGTTTGCAATCTTTTGGGGTCTTGGATTCCTCTGATGAATCATCTATGTCCATCCAACATGGAAAGAGAATAGAAGAGTATTTGTAATGAATGGTATAGCCTAAAAATGTGTGTCTTCCCTTTGTATGCAATTCAGTGATATGAGATTTGTTTCTTATAGTGCCGTAAGAATGAAAAGGAAATGTGGTCTAATTGTACACCAGGAGGGAAATGTTTTGATGAATAACCTGTCAGTTTCTGTTGTTGCCTATCTATCAACTAAACAAGTATCCATCTCTTCCCCTTTTATAATTAGAACATATCTAGTCCCTTTTTTAAGAAAGATGACTAACTGTCTAGAAATTACGGTAATTAGCTCAAAATCTATAGTATCTAGATAATGTAAAGTTTACATTGTATAGTTTCTGCTCTTCCACCCTTAAAACACACACACACACAGACACACACAAACACATGCACACAGAGACACACAGACACACACAAACACATGTTCACACACACACACACACACACACATTTACAAATATACCACCCTTTCAGATAATGAAATTCCTATTTGTACGGATAAAATGGGAGATTCTAAATCAGAGCACAATAAATTTAAAATTTATTCAACTCATATAATTTAATCCCTCTGCATTGAAAATGAGGGGAATCCTTGATTAGATACTTATTTAATTTTGATTTGGTCTGTTGTTGATCTATTTGTTTTTGTTTTTGTTTTCTTTCATTTTTGAGACAAGGTCTCTCCATATCCCCAGCTGACCTGGAACTCACTATGTGAAATAGGTTGGCTTCAGTCTCATAGAGATCCACCTATCTCTTTCTCCTCAGTGCTTGAATTAAAGTTGTATGCCACCACACCGTCCTTATTTTATTTTATAAGAAAAGTTCATTTAAGTATTATTTAATTTCATTCTACAATGGCAACCCATGTCCATTATCCACTATGATCATGGTAAGAAGCACTATCCTATGAACTTTAAGGTGTTTTATCCAGTTTTGGAGATAGCTTCTTTTTTAAAATTATTTATTTAATAACCACTTAATTAGAAGAAGCATTTCATTACAACAACATTGACATATTCGATAACAATTTCCAGAGCTAAGATGCATCTTCTTCAAAATTGGCTGTAAATTTTTAGGTTTACAGTTGAATTAATACGTTTTTACAATATTGTACTCAGTATAAACCCTATAAGACATAAAAGTAAATGAGGTTTTAACCTTTAAAGAGATCTCCATTTCATTGTTAAAATACACAGTTTCATACAGAAAAATTCATTTTCAATGCAGGAGACATTAAAATGCAATTGACATTAAGATGTTTGCACATGCGTTTCTAATCTCTATATATCAGATTCCTAAAAATCACAGTCAGTTACTTTCTGAGCTCCTTGGTATCTGAGGATGGATATAAAGTCATCAGGTAGATTTCAATAGTAATGTTTTCACATCCACTAATCATTAAGGTGAAAATTTTTATGCTTTGAAGAATTATTATTTTTTATCATTTTTAAAAATATTTAATAACTACACGATTAGAAGAAGCATTCACTACAGCTTTAACATATTCAGTAACACACTCCAAGGCAAGGATGGATCTCTTTCAAAAGTGGCTGTGATTTTTAGGTTCACAGTTGTATTAATACAGTTATACAATATTGAACTCAGTATAAACCCTGTAAAATATAAAATTGAATGAGTTTTTACCCTTTAAAGAAGATCTCCACTTCATTTTAAAATATGCTCTTTCCTAATATTTTTTAATATTATTTTTTAGAAGCATATCATTACAGCTTTAATATGCTCAATAACAGTTTCCAGAGCAAAGATACAGCTATTTCAAAAGTGGCTATAAAATTTTTAGGTTTGCTGCTGAATTAATACAGTTATACAATATTGAACTCAGTATAAGCCCTGGAAGACATAAAATTGAATGAGTTTTTAACTTTTAAAATAGATCTCCATCCCATTTTAAACTACACTGTTTCTTACAGATAGACTCATTGTTTTTGCTACTAACACTGAGATGTTGGCACATGTGACTCTAATCTGTATGTATCTGATTATTACTAGTCATAATCGGTTGCACTCGGATCCTTGGCACCTGTGTATGTCGATAAAGTCATTGGGTAGATTTCAATGGTAATGTTTATCATCTCTACTAATTAAAATGAAGTAAATTTTTATGCTTCCTCCTCAAATATAACACATTTTTTAAAATTTGCTGATTTTTTTTGTGTGTATATCTTAAAAAATTATACTGGCCCCTTTAATCTTTGGTTATACTTTCCTTCTGGGTGTTTAAGGCCATACAGTTGGCCCAGATAAACCAATTTATTTTTACTCTTAAGGTCGTTTGAGGATCTGTTCCTCAGGGGTCACGTGGGCTTAGGAGGAGCCCCTGGCTCCTTTCTTTTATCAGTTCTGCCTATGTGAAGATAAGTCAAAGGTGCTGCTTGACCATCGCTTGCTTCGCTTGAAGCATGGAGAAAATGATTCCTCTGTGTTGACCCTCGTCTTTGTAGATTGGACGCTGGTTCAAGTCCATCTGGTGGGGTCTCCTCGGCCTCCTTGACCAAGAGGACAGGTGGCCCACCACAATTACAGGACATTTTGAGAGATGCTTATAGTCCCCTGGACCTAGTCGACCTAGGAGGGCCAGGAGCCAAAACTCCTTTATGTCCCTCTTATCAAATGGGTCTATGCCTCAAAGTATGTCTGTTAAAAATCCAAGAAGGTAGTTCTAGCAGTCTGGTATTTTTAATTACTGTGTGCCATGTAGATTAATCTTGGGCGAAGACCAATTGTTTTCAGATAAACCATACCTAGACACACATTTCTTGATATGGTATGTATAATTTGTCAGTAGGTTGTTGGACAAAAATGGTTCCCTCTGGTTTTTAAAACTAGCTAGGCATTATTTATCTCTCACATTGTCTAACCCCTCCATCGTGGTTTCCCCAATTAAGGTGCCCCCAATTTTCCCCATTTCTGCCTTAATAATACCCTTCTCCTATTGTCCTATCTCTCTTGAGCTCCTTCTTTCCCTTTATCTCCTAGGTTCCTTGTATACCCTTACCTCCCCTCTCCCTTAAACGATAGCCATACCACCCTGAATGTGCCCAATTTCATCTGATCTTGGAAGTTAAGCAGGGTTAGGTCTGGTTAGTACTTGGATGGAAGATAGCTTCTTACCAGTGCTATTTGTTATCAGTCAAAATGTTTAAATGTGAGAATATAATTTAATGTATGATTCTCAAATATTTTTAAATTCTGATTTCTCTTTTTCCAATTAGTTTCTGTACCAGAAAACATCCCCAAGTATATATCCTAGATATAATTCTCAGCCTTGCTAATTATGAGTTTTCTCAGTATTGTTGACCATTAGAGGTGTCCTTGAAGCTATTTGAGTTAGTAGTCCTCTTTAGAAAGGCTAAACCCTCAGTCAGAATGTTACTGCTTGGTTCCTTTTCTGTCTTTGAGTCCCCCTGCTTTTTTTTTTTTTTTATCTAAAAGCATTCTTTTTTTTCTTCAAATGCGCGAAAGCCACACACATCTAATTTTTCTTATTTCTAGTTTTGTTGGTGTACTAAAAATTGTTATGCAAAATTTTCTTTTCTTAAAATAACCACTAACAAAAAAATCCAAAGTCATGTTGTGCACAATATTCAACTTTAAGGTACTGTTGCTTAGTGAATAGTTCTGCCTGCTGTAACTGATTAACCTCCAAATTTCAGTGGCCTAAAAAAGCATAAATTTTAATTCTACTCATGTAAAGTCCAGTGTATGGAATATTAAAAACTGCAGTTAGCCAAAGGAGACCAGTCTGGCAGAGACTCTGACAGCTTCACCATGTTTGGCAAACAGCTAGGTGGTCTCTGCCAATTTTCTTCCTCAAATGTAAATCCAATAATATTATTTTCTTCACTAAAGTCTAACTGTGAATTTCACGTTGCTTTCATGATAAAATCCAAACTTCCTTAATATGCCATGGAAAAATTAGTTATTATGAACTCTTCCGTCTTTCATACAATATGTGGACCCTAGAATCAGAGAGGTGCTTGAGTTTCAATCTCATCTGTGTTTCAATCTTATTTCTTTGTCATATGATGTTTTTCTTTTGCTGCTGTCCTCTTCCCAAAGCCCACCACAGTATCCATTTGGAAGGATTCAAGTGACTGTCACTGTGATCCTCACGAATGGCTTCTCCAGACCCCACATCTGCAGATAATCAACTCTCCTTTGTACTTTGTCATTATAACTTTATATTTAACATGATATCATTCCATAAAATTTTATATTTCCTTATTTAATTGCTAATTTTTAAATCCTAGATCTAAAAAGAATATTTTTAAAAACAATTTCAGCAAGTGTTTGAGGAGTGTTTTATAGGAAATATTCATTATAAATATTTAAATACTTGTGGAAAATACAAGCTAGTATGTTAGATTTCCTTATCAGGTATTGAGCTTAGATGTCACTGCAAAACTAGTTCCACCTATGCCAAATACATGAATACTGAAAACACAGCATGGTGACCCTTGGCTCTGGCTTTCCTGCAGTTGACGCTATGGAATGCTGAATGTTGATACAGAGCTCTGACTTTCCTTCCAGTTCCTTTGTAGCCAACAGTGTTATGTCTAAGGAAGTGAGTTATTGACTTCTGTTTTAGTATTTTAAAATCCAATGGACAGTGACTGAGCTGACATAGATGTGGTAATGGATAAAAACATTATGCATAAATCCAAAGATTGTTGAAGAGTTTTAGAGCTGACAAGTCACTTTAATTCCATTTGCAGTTGGCACTGAATAGCTGCGGTGGGTGAAGAAATAGATACTAAATACCACAATTTTTAGCCACATATTTCTGGATATTACCTGAAAGCGAAATTATTCTGCAATAAAATACTTTATTATTTTTAACATTTCTGTCTCTTAATGCACATATAAAATATAGAAATAACTTTCAAAATGCTTTTGTGTTACTTCCTTTATGAGGGAGATTTTAGCTTATTGAATATAACTTTTTATATGTGGCGATATAACCACCCATGCTTGACTATGAATCATTTATTTTTTTCAAGGTTATACAACATTCCCAATGAAAGTCTTAAAAACAATCAAATGAACCAGAATTCTTAAATGACTGGATTTCCTTTGTATTCTTTAAGGATTTGATATGAAATAAGCAAAAGGAAATTAGTTGGCTCTTAAGCTAATCAGAAATCTATTATGGAAGAACTATTCTTGTGTATCTGCTAAGTATAATTCATAATGGAATTGATGTTGGTAGTACTTAACAATGTTCTCTGCAGTTTCAAAAACATTTAAATATTCATCTTAGTGACAGGTGGGAAATATTTTGCCTGTATGTATGTAAAAATAGATATTTGCAAAATCTAAATGATTTCTCTGAAGTTATGTAGAGAGTAAATTGTTGAATAAGGAATCAAACTCACATCTTCTGATCCAAAGGTTTCAATATTTAAACAAAAACCAAAGACAAAAAAGATGGACTTCAAAAGCTAACACCAGGAAGGGACTGGTGTTCTCATTCCCGGAGGCTTCGAAGATGAGGAACAAGTCCTGCCAATTCTAACTGTCTCATTTATTCAAAGAGATAGACTAGAAAGCTCAGAAGTCTTTGGGGAACCACTCCAAAGGCACTGGATTTGGCACAGAAAGCATCCCTGAAGCACAGATTGGAGTAGAGGGAAAGGCAAACATTTGTAGTGACTGATTTTCCTTTTTGAGTTTGATTTTATTAAAGTATTTGCAATAGCATTAAGGACCAGGACAATCTAAAGCAGAAAGGCCTTTGGGAAAAGGTTGTGGTGAGTTAACATTTGGCCTATGGACACCAAAAGTATCTTCCTGTGTTGTGAAAAATAATAAGATCAAGTCAGATGAGGCATTCGGGGATAGTAAATCTAAGGTCTGTATCTCTGCCAAAAGTTGCAATAGAAACAGCCACATTTCCTCCCAGCTTTGCTGTGTATGTTGTTGCCAAATTCACCAGTGTAATGTCCATTAAAATAACATCTTTGGGAAAATAGCACAGTGTCAGTATTACCTACTAGAATGGGAAAAACAGAAAGCAGAAAACAGCAGTTATGAAAATCTCAACTGAATAACTGGGGAATTCAAACTTTTTTAAAAAGCCATGATAAGATGTATTTAAAAGGAAGAAATTATCTCAGATCAAAATAAGCTTTATCTTCAATTTTAATCACAATTCAAAGCAAAAAAATTGAGTCATATCTCATTGATTTATAACTCAGAAACAAGTATACTTTAATGATCCACAATTCTCATTCATGACTTGTTAAGCATCCTTTGATCTTGCAAAATTTGTCACATAACCATGACATGTTGATAGACTGAGGCCTCTTACCTTTGAGAGCTGTGTTTCCTCAAAATGCAAAATGCAGATGTGTGGCTCATTACATCAGTAGTCCTCTCTGATTCCCAAGGTCTGAATTCTTTCTGAATTTCTATTCTTCAAGATAGTGTGCCATGCTGTAACAGCCTCTGATCTTGGGTTTATGCCCTTCTTCATGAAAATACATTGTGGTAGGATTTTAGTGAGTTTTTATGTTAATATTTCATTTCTAACACCACCTCTAAAAGTATCTCTTACAATTTTTACACAATATGCTACCCTCTTATGATCTAATGTTGACATATTCCCACAGATTTGTCTTTAGCTTTGACTTTTCCAAGCTGGCTGTCCTTAATTGACCCATTTCTGACTCCCAGTGGGTCCATTCATGGATGGGTGGATTCCCATCTAGGTAAGATTTGTACCAGTGATGGTAACTTTATGTTTCCACATATTGGCAGGCATATGAGATTCTTATGTTCAAAAATTATTCTTGGTATGAATAATAATATGAAGATTGTGAATATGATTAAATCTTAAATCAGGGAACTCTAAAGCAAAGTACTATACATAATATAGAGGGCTTTACTAAATTAGTTGAATGCATGCAGAGAACTAAGAAAATAAGCCTCATAAGTAAATGAATGATGCAGAGCTTATGCTTTATTCTTCATATTTAAAGCTGAGTTGTCTTATATTACGTCAATTTAAAATGAAAAGATAGTCTCTCTAAAATTTCCAGCTTGAGAGCCCATCTTCTGGTTTGGAATTGCTGGTTTCCATTACTCTGTAAGTACTCTTCATGATATGTTGTTGTGTTATATTGGAGGGAAGCAGGAAGCTTACAAGACTTGAGAGATAAACAAAATTTAGAAGTCTGAGGAAGCCTTGAAAGTCACAACATTCATAAGGCACCTCCCCAAGTTTATCTAAGCAGTAACAGTTGCTGGATAGAGGAGACTTCAATTTCCAAGCTGTTTGAATGTCATGCAGTGAACTACAGAGATGTAGGGAACTACAGGATGCAGCTTTGATGCATCATCTCCCATACTGGGGTGGGCTTTTCTGTGATTCAGCTGCCTTTGAGTAACCCAATCTCTCATAAATGACCCCAGTCAAATCACATAGCTGTCTTTGGGTGGAATTGTTTGGTATTTCCTTGATAACCTATCTGGGATGAAGGGATGTTTCTCTACATCTCCCTAGGGAAAGTCATACAATGTAGGTATACATGTACTGTTGATTCTTTTTATTGTACACAAACCCTGTTTATTCTGTTGCTCTGGCAAAAGGTAATTTATTCATATTCATAAAAAGACAGTGCTATAAGAAGATGGAAAACTTATAAAGTACACTTATACTGCTGACTAACTAACATGATATTTTCTTTGGAGCATTTCATCTTGAACTATCATAATTTTTAATGAAAATATCATACTGAAAATTTATATTATAATGTTATAAATATACCCTAATTTTCTCATTCAGCAATATATCTTAAATATTAGTTATGTTGAATCACTTCATTACAATTAGTCAATGATAAAATAACTTTTATATAAATTTTTGAAATATATCAATATAATTTTAATATTGAAGATGATGGACATGCATATATTTTTAATTTTAGTAAGTCAGGATTAATAGGTTAAAGTTATAAATATTAAAAATAATTTATTAGGATACTAGCAAGAAAATAGTTGTATAAGCTGCATAATAATGGTTTAGAAATGTGCTATGTGATGTATACTTAGGAGATGGTTGTGTAATAAAAAATTAGAACTTTCATAGGAGTAGGTCCAGAGAAATACTACAAACCAATATGTCACATACCCCTCTCTCACTGATTTTGTCATAGAAATGACCTATAGCAAGTACAATAATATGTTATTAGTAAAATATTGACTGAATTATGTGCTATTTTCAATATTACATTTTTATTTATTAAGTAAATTGGTCTCTTTAATATTTTGCCTATTATTTTTATTTTATGTGTATGAGTGTTATGCCTGCATGTAGGTAAGTGCACCCGTGTTGTGCAATGCCCACAGAGGACAGAAGAGGCTGCCAGATCCCCTGGAATTACCGTCAGCTGTTAGCTGCCATGTGTGTGCTGGGATTCGAACCCGTGTCAGTGTTCTTAACCACTGAGCCATCTCTCCAGCCACCAGTAAATTGGTCTTTTAAAATAATGCATTGACAAAAGATTTTCAGTTTTAATTAGGGATATCTATATGAAATTATGGCAATAGAATGGTGAAACCCAAGTAGAGAACGATACTTGAAATATAAAACACCCTACATAAACCCATGCATTGGTTAAATTTCAATTATCGGACTATAAATAAAAAAGAAAACAGAGCTGAACGTTTCAGAATCATGATGAGAGAATGAAATAGAATTGAACATTATAAAACAACTGAATTAGAATATTTTTTGTTAAATTAACAAATATTTCCTGCTATCTTTCTATTTCAATTAAAAATTTTAAACTATTATCTATTACATCTTCACTATTGGGGTTCATCCAACTTCTAAAACCTGTAATACATGTAAAGTGAAATTTAAAACAAAAACATGTTGCTTATTAACTTAATTCATTGTACTAGAATCTTCCAAATTAATATTTTTTGCTGAAATACAGACATATATATTTCATCTTAGATATTTCTTATGCTTTTTGCTAGACAGTCCCAGTGCCAACTGTCAGTTTTATGGGAAGCTTCATCTTTGTAGCTATAGTTGTATAAATCACTTGAAATTTTTGTTTTCAAAACAAAATTTACATCATCTGAGTGAAAGACAGTGAAGATTTTATATGAATAGAAGTATCTAGATTAATATTTTGATGAGTTTCATGCATATATTTTTATTTACTAGTTTTCTATGGAAATTAGATCTCCATGTTTAAATCTGCAACTTAGGAAGCTCAAATTTCGTTTCATTAGGGATATAGTAATAACTTTGTAATTAGTAAAACAATTTTCTCACTGCATAATCAGCTCATTGAATACATACATTACAGTAAATTTTTTAAAAATCCTTGATAGTAACGTAACTGTCTTAATAAAGTCTTGATTAACTTTATAACAATAATACAGCATCATTTTACTTTTACAAATTATCAGACAAATTGGAAATATATCAAATATTCCTCCTGCATCTTTACAGGTGGGAAGGATGTATATGATGCATAATTAATATAATGCCTGCAACATTTTTTATTTTATTATTTTTATTTTATGTATATGAGTGTTATGCCTGCATGTATTTAAGTGCACCTGTGTTGTGTAATGCCCCTGGAAGACTGAAAAGGCTGTAGGATCCCCTGGAACTTGGGTTATGGACAGCTGTTAGCTGCCATGTGGTGCTGGGATTCAAACCCGAATCTTCAGTAAGAACAACCAGTGTTCTTAACCGCTGAGTCATCTCTCCAGCCCCCATTTATTTCTTATTGGGGGAGTTTAACAACTCACTTTGGAATGTGAGACCAGTGTTATACTTCAGCAGTTTCATGTTAAATATTTCAAGGAATGCCATACGGCCCTTGGGCACTTCATGACATACAGTGGTATTAGAAACAATTGATGTGTATAATGACAATTATGAGCATCCATTCCAGATGAGCTGACCCACCCTGATTCCATCCTGCTGATCCTGTCTGGTCAGAAGGTAACTTTCACCATCTGTTTCTCTGATAGTAGCTGAGTCTGTGCTCTTATTGTGTACCTAAATGGTGAAGTGTGTTAAATATGTTCTAGCTTGTACTACATAGGGTGTTCTTAGCTTTTCTGTTTAATTTAGTAAAAAACAATTTAGAGTGGAAAACATTTTCCTTTAGTAGTAAGAAAAGAGTTTTCATCCTGAGCATAATCAGAATAAGGCATGTAAATTTTTAATAGGGACCATACATACACATAATTACAGAGATATTGCAATTTGCTGTTTGTATTATTAACATCCTTATGATGATATAATAATCAATTCTTTTAACTAAGTGTTTGAATGATTACTAAATTGCTTATGAAACCCCCAGAGCCTCTAGAAAAATGTGTGTGCTGTGTTGCCTTAAAATGTAGACATAATTTTTGAATCATTCTTTGTCTTTCTTCCCAGCATACCAAAATTTGTATTAACCATTTTATTAGTTTTTAAAAAGTCTTTATAAATTAGAAAACAATAGAAGCAACTAATTCAAGGAAAATTCTGTTGTTTTATCATTGAATTTACAATTATGGAGTATTTTTAGGATTTTATAAGATAAAAAAAAGTATCTTATCCAAGTCTATTTTTAAAAGTCTGATTCTCACAAAGTGAATTTTATAGCTGGTCATGCTTTCTTTTATCTGCACTGCTCAGTTGCTCATCCATCAAGTGAACTGCAACTAGAATTCAAGCTAGAATTCCTTCAAAGTGAATAGGTGCTCTGTAAATGGTAAGTCACAGCATACAAAGTATCTCCCTGTGCATGTGGCATATCATCTAGTTAACAGGTGTACTGATGGAGACCTTTTAACATCTCATCAATAAAATATAAAGATTATCCCCCTTTTGTTTCGTTAGTGTCATTTCTTTTGTAAGATTTATTTTTTTTATGTCACGGGTTTTCAAAAACGATTAATTTTTAAAAATATTTAGTATTTTTTTTATTTTATGTGTATGTGTGTATTGCCTGCACGTAGGCAACTGCACCTGTGTCGTGCAATGCCTGCGGAGGTCAGAAGAGGCCATCAGATTCCCTGAAACCGGAGTCATGGACAGTTGTTAGCTGCCGTGTGGTGCTGGGATTCAAACACTGGTCTTCTGCAAGAACAGCCAGTGTTCTTAACTGCTGAGCCATTTCTCCAGCCCAGGACCAAAAATTTTTAATATTAAAAACCAATAAAGTCTTGAAAAACAACCATGAACAACAAAAATAAACTAAATCACCAACAAATATGTTAACTGAAAGAATCAACCAAATACGGTGATTAAACATTAATTATGCCCCCCAGATTCTAATATTCTGGTCAAAAGGAACGGCATGATAACAGACAAAGTTAACATCTTTTTGGATAAAGCATTCTCTCATTTTAATACACTGATGCTTCTAAAAATGATTGCTGTTTTTGAAGTAAATTATACTGACTTCATTTATGACTTTGGATTTATTTAAAATGCAAAGTCTGCTGTTTAACTTGTGCAGCCTCCTCTACGCACACAGATGATTCTTACTCCGGAAATTTTCAGTTTGATTCATCTTTTTAGTACATCCCAACTTTTTCTGCAATATAATTTGAGCAGGGAAGCTGTTCTTGACAACTGAACTAAGTGTCGAGTTCACTCCTCATAACTTTCTTTCCTGCCTTCTGTTGGTTTAGTTTTCCTGAGCTCTTCCAAAGCCTGTGTGAACTTACATTAGTTTATCATATCCTTTTTTCTAGAATATGAATTGCATAAGGTAGAGGCTCTTAAACTGTAGTGTAATATCTAGATTCTAGAATATTGGTAAGCATGTACAGTAAATGGCTGCTTTACTTTTTAAATATTTATTCACATATTTTTTAAATTTATTTATTTATTTTTATGTGTTTAAGTGCATCTGTGTCATGCATTGCCCACGGAGGACAGAAGAGGATGTCAGATCCACTGGAACTGAACTTACAGATGGTTGCTAGCCACCATGTGGGTGCTGGAATTTGGACCCAGGTCCTCTTCAAGGGAAGCCAGTGTTCTAAGCGGTTGAGCCATCTTTCCAACCCCTCTAAATTGCTGTGTTATGTTTGGAATTAATTCAGTCACCAATTAATGATTGGCCTTTTTCACAAGAATTAAATTAAAGATGAACTTGAGATTAAAATTTGCATAATTTCTTAGACACAAATTACTTTTCATGTATATTATTTAAACTTTACTTATCTGCTATTTACTAAGGAATTTTGAATTAATTTACTGTTAAGCTATCTTTCCTTGAAATTTTCTATAATATGGTTCTAAGGTTAAAATAACAGCCGAGATGAGTGAATTTCCCATATATTAGTGGTCTCATTTATCTCCCTCTAAAACACAGTTTATAATTTACATCGGTTACTAACATACGCCCTTCAAATTACAGACTGTGAGCTTGTATACATATTCCTTATGTGCTGAGACTGTCTTCTTTGTTTGTCCTTTTTCATCTTTATTCTGCTTACTTTGAAGGCTATGCCAGATACCGCATACTTATGACACTTGACATTACTGGGCCACTTTACAATCATTGCAAGAGAATGTTTGCTTACTAGTTTATTGGTTCTCATTTACAGTTAGCAAATGAAGGAACTGAGCTGTGAAGACATTGCTCCCAAATCAGAATCTTTATCTGGTTAGTTACGAAGTTTGCTAGTGTCTCAATCTAGAGATTTCCTGCCCAAATCTGGAGTTCAGATTTATATTCCAAAATGAACTATTTTCACTTGTATGCATAATAAAAATAAATTAGATGTCACAATTTTTTATTTTTTTAAATTATTTATTAAATAACCACATACTTATAAGAGGCATTTCATTGCATCAGCATTGACATATTCAATAACAATTTCCTGAGCTAAGATGCATCTCTTTCAAAATTGGCTGTAAACTTTTAGGTTTACAGTTGAATTATTACAATTATACAATATTGTACTCAGTATAAACCCTATAAGACATAAAATTAAATGAGGTTTTAACCTTTAAAAAGGATCTCCATTTCATTATTAAAATACACAGTTTCATACCGAAAACTTCATTTTTAATGCAATTGAAATTGAGATGTTTTCACATGCATTTCTAATCTCTAAATATCTGATTATTGCTAGTCACAGTTGGTTACTTTCTGAGCTCCTTGGCATCTGAGCATGGATATAAAGTAGTCAAGTAGATTTCAATAATGTTTTAAACATCTACTAATTATTAAGGAATAAGTTTTTATGCTTTGATAAAGTATTAATATTTTTTATCATTTAAAAAAGTCTTAATAACTACATGATTAAAAGAAGCATTTCACTACAGCTTTAACATTCAGTAACACACTCAAGAGCAACATTACATCTCTTACAAGTGGGTGCAAGTGTCTAGGTTCACAGTTGAATTAATACAGTCATGCAATATTGAACTCAGTATAAGCCCTGTAAGACATAAAATAGAATGAGTTTTCAATCTTTAAAAAACATCTCCATTTCATTTTAGAATATATTGTTCCTTGCAGAAAGACACATTGTTTTTGCTACTAACACTGAGATTTTGGCACATGCATCTCTAATCTGTATGTATCTGATTATTACTAGTTATAATCAGTTGCACTTGGATTCTTCTCGCCTGTGTATGTCTATAAAGTCATCAGGTAGATTTCAATGGTGATGTTTATCACCCCTGCTAATTAACATGACGTAAATTTCCATGCTTCCTCCTCAAATATAATACATTTAAAATTTTTTTTGACTTTTTTTGTGTGTATATCACACAGAACATTCCAAACAATCTTATTCAACTGTACACCCACTTCCCAGATGGTACCCTCCCATAGCCTCCCTACCCACCACTAGAGCCCTTATAGTCTGATATCCCTGCTACTGTTTGCTGTGTTGTCAGCACATTCCCCACTATTTGCCCTTCTGGTGAATCTACTCAGCCTATCTAGAGGACTTTCTTTTAGTAGGGTCAGCTGTTACTCATCTAGCAGCAAGATGCTGTTCATTTTCCCAGTTCTATGCTCAGTTACTATCTGGGAATCCCTATGGCCACCATGGCCAACAACTCAAAAAAAGGTATCTCCTATCTGGCATTGTTGGTTGTTATATGGCCTTTAGCGATACATATGGACTCTTATGAAATTATGTTGGCCCCTTTAGTCTTTGGTTATACTTTTCTTTGGGGTGTTTAAGGCCATACAGTTGTCCCAGATAAACCAATTTATTTTTACTCTTAAGGTCATTTGAGGATCTGTTCCTCAGGGGTCACATGGGCTTGGGAGGAGCCCCTGGCTCCTTTCTTTGACCAGTTCTGCCTATGTGAATATAAGTCAAAGGTCCTCCTCGACCA
The DNA here is from genome assembly GCF_000622305.1 of Nannospalax galili. NCBI lineage: Eukaryota > Metazoa > Chordata > Mammalia > Rodentia > Spalacidae > Nannospalax > Nannospalax galili. The sequence goes on from NW_008356327.1 coordinate 3,482,549, forward strand.
TGGTTGGCTTCACTTGGAAGCATGGAGGAAATGATTCCTCTGTGTTGACCCCCCAATTTGCAGACTAGACACTGGTTCAAGTCTATCTGGTGGGGTCTCCTTGGCCTCCTTGATCAAGAGGACAGGTGACCCATCACCATTACAGGACATTTTGAGAGATGCTCATTGTCCCCTGGAACTAGTTGACCTAGGAGAGCAAGGAGCAACAACTGTCCTTTATGTCCCTCTGACCAAATTATTATAGGCCTCAAAGTATGTCTGTTAAACATCCAAGAAGGTTAGTTCCACCAGTCTGGTACTTTTAATTACTGTGTGTCATGTTTATAAATCTTGGGCAAAGACCAGTTGTTCTCAGATAAACCTTATCTGGACATATATTTCTTAATCTGCTATCTATAATTAGTCAGTATGTTGTAGGAGTAATATGGTTCCCTCTGGTTTTCAAAACTAACGAGGCATTATTTATCTCGCTTTGTCTCACAGTCTCAATGTTACAAGAGTCACGACTTCATGGCTCTAGATATTGTTTAGGGTTGTAACTTTTTTAGTTGTTCTATTTATTTTTATACTGTAAACGTACATGCTCATTTTTCAATATTCCTCGTAAAGATGTGGTATTTAATGAGATCTCAATGTATGTCAAAATTGATTGTAATTTTCTAGAATAAATCAACATATCCTTAAATATCTATGTATATGGGTGAATGATGTCACCTATTTTTTAACCCCCAAATGGATATATTGAGACATACTTTATATTTGTGCACACACACACACACACATGCACAAATATACATACGCACATAAACACATCATTTTTTTTCTTAACATCTTTGGAGAGCTTTTTTCATGTCAGTTCTTACTGTTCTAAGGTTTATAGAGTTGTTCATTTTTCAGAGTACTGTAGCCCACTTAATGAAGCATATATCTCTAGATTCTTAAGCATTTTTAGGCTGTGCTTAGCTATTTAGGATAAAATTACAATGCAAAATATATATTTACAATTCCTACATGTAGACATATCACATATAAGTCATTTTCCATAAATTTATGGACTGCTTGTGCTTTTAAAAATGTAAAATGAATTTTTCTGTGCTTGGATGGAATTTTTACTGATTCAGTCACAATTTCTCTTTAAAATTCTTATGAGTTTTTTTTTTGTAAATTGAAGGAATTAGTGCAGTGTAAAGCACTGTAAATATTTTTTTTTCTAGATGTCATTGGTGTTTACTTCTTTGGGCTTTAAGACAACTCATGAAAGAAGACTTGCTAAAGGTATTCAAAATTAGGTAGATATTCAATGCAATTATTCAGCATAGTTTCTAAGAAAAAAAAATGCTGAATTACCTTGACATTTCAAAAGGAAGTATTAATTTAGGCTTTTTTAGCAAAATCTAGTATTTCAAAGTAAAAGGCCTATACAAAACTTAGAGCTGTAGTGTAATGGTATAAATAATATTTAATGCCCTCAGCAATATAGGCCCTGTAATTAAGATACTTAAAATGTGTCACAGTGAATTTTTCTTCTTAATTCTTGAAGGTCACCTCAGGAAAATTACTTTTTTCTTATAAGATTGGTGTACATTATGACTCTTCTATAACATAAGCTCATAAATGAATTAATTCAATTTTAAGTTATTGTAACTTAAAACTGTAAAAATTGTGGAAAGATTAATTTTAGTTGTGTTGACAAATAAAGGCCAATTGGAATATGTACCAAATACAAGTTAAATTGTATCCTTCCTCTAAACTCATAAAAGTTTAAAGAATAAACGTCCTTATATATAACCGATATATTTTTGTATGACTTTTTTCATTTATTTTATTTATGTATTTATTTTATTTATTTCTACACTCACTTCCCAGATAGCACCCTCCCATAGCCTCCCTCCCACGACTAGAGCCCTTATACTCTGATATCCCTGCTACTGTCTGCTGTGTTGTCGGCACCCCCCAGCCATTCCCCACTACTTGCCCTTCTGGTGAATCTAGTCAGCCTATCTAGAAGTCTTTGTTTTAGGAGGGTCAGCTGTTCCTCATCTAGCAGCAATCAGTTGTCAATATTCCTTTAGATAAGACTGGGGTCTGCTGTTCATTTTCCCTCCCACACCCTGGAGCCCATATACTCTGTCATCCCTGTTACTGTCCACTGTGTTTTCAACACCCCAGCCATTCTCCAGTGCTTGTGCTTCTGCTGAATCTAGTCAGCCTATCTAGAGATCTTTGTTTTAGGAACATTACCTGCTCCTCATCTAGCAGCAATCAGTTGTCAATATTCCTTTAGATAAGCTTGGGGTCTGTTGTTCATTTTCCCAGTTCTATGCTGGGTTAATCTCTGGGAGTCTTTATGGCCACCCTGGCCAGCAACTCAAAAGAAGGTATCTCCTATCTGGCACTGTTGCTTGTTATGTAGCCTTTAGCTATGCATATGGACTCAAGAAATTATATTGGCCCTGATGTTTTATGTACTTCTGGAAACTTGGGAATGGATGAAAATATTGATGGAATAATGTGCAACACTATGAACTAATGACCTATTAAGGTCCTTCCTTGTGCTAACCATAGCATGAGGAATAGATTTTTACGTAAGTTTTCATGAGGACATTCATAAGAACATTATTTACTTATTTAAAAATACGGATCACAGTAATCTTCACCCCAGAACTTGTGCGTATGGAAAACATAATTGTGAGCATGTAATGAATTAATATGTATGTGAAGTATTCAGAAGAACACCTGGCATGCAGCCATTGCTTAGAAACTATCTGGTAGTAATTTTACTGTCAATATTCATCTTAAGATAGCAGGAGTATTTTTTTTGAATTTTTGTAAATTTCATACAATATATTTTGATTGTATTTATAGCTCCTTCCATGTCTGTCCCCCTTACTATCCCCAGTCAATTTCATGTGTGGAGAGAGAGAGAGAGAGAGAGAGAGAGAGAGAGAGAGAGAGAGCTATAGAGTGAGAGAGGCCTATAGAGTGAAATTTGTATCTAAAAATGCACTTTTGTGTGGATTGATCCACTGGAGTCAATTAGACCAACCCAGAGTCTAACCCTTAAATGAGACTCACTCTCCCCATCCCAGTAGCCATTTGTTGCCAATATTTCCTTAGGTAGGGTTGGAATTTCTTTCCTACTTCCACACATCTATGCTGGAATATTGACTGGCTTGAGCTTTCTGGGACTTGTCCATGCTCTCACCATTGCTGTGAGCTCATATGAAAACTCTGTTTCCTCTGGTCACTTTACCACATCTGGCTCTCACAATCTTTATGCTTCCCTCTTTTGAAATGATCCCTGATCCGGATGCAGAAGTTTGATATAGGTGTCCTATTCAGTGATAAGAAATGTGCAGTCTGTTATTCTCTGCAAGTTTGCCAGTTGAATTAATCCCCATACTGCATAAGGAAGCTTCTCTGCTGAGAGTTGTGAGTAGCATTAACCTATGGGTGTAACAATAAGTCATTAGCAGTCACTTTAAAACTAATATTTATTTAGAAGAATAGTAGTATTAGACTTTCCTCTATGTCTTGTGATTTCATTGTGAGGTATGGGCTCCATCCTATGAAAGAGGCCTTAAATTCATTTAAAAAGTGGTTGATTGCTCCCATAATATTCTATAATATCCATGCCACCATTGTACTAGTGGACATATATTGTCAAGCCAGTTTTTGTTGCTCTCAGAGTTGATAGCTGGATAAGGTTGATGATTCATTTTCTCTTCAGGTAGAATGCATAACACCATCGAGGACTGTGAAGGCTAACCAGTAGTAATGACGCTTTTATGTCTGTACCAATTTGATTTCTTCTTTTTTGTAAGGCCTGTTCTAGACTGATTCTTTTGACAATGATTATCTTTTGTCTTAAACATTATTTCCTTGACTGGATACTACAAATCTTTTAAATTTGTCTCCAGTTTATAAGTGAAGAAAATGATCTATGTGGTAGAATAATGTGAAGAACAAATGAAATTAAGGATTACCTTCCCTGTCTTATAGACGTATCCCATGAATTATAAGAATTATTAGTATCTAGTATTTTTAACAATTATTTTTTCTATCAGCATTATTGTAACTATTAGTTAAGTATAATTTAATAAACTAAAGTTTTGTTTGGTCATAATTACATATATTTCTAAAAAGAGAAGGGCATGAAAGAAGACAGATAAGATTTTTTAACTAAAATGAAGAAAATATGATTTGGATTTAATTCATTTCCTGGTTAGCACATCTTATATAGTTATAAATAATTTCAGTACTTTGATGCTGAATATTAAATAACACATCAATTATTTTCCAAGTACATTTTATTTATAAGAAATTGTAAATGTGAGAAATGTTTCACATGGGGACAACATAAGAAATCTAAAAGGGATGGAATCCAAGTGAATAAGATATCACATCAGCATCCTAACCACTTCAGGGCCTGAAGACAAGCGTGATGCAGCCAACACAAGGGCAGGCAGAGGCTGCCAAGGAGCCAGATGCTATTGCTGGAAAGAAATGTTCTCTGCTCAGCATCTGGATGTCGTAATGCAATCCAGAAAATCAAGGACAAACTGAGTTTTGTGGAGGGGAGCGCTGCATGCCCTGTAACACGCGGATTTGTAGTTTTTCCTTATCAATTTAAAAACTCAAAGTCATGTGACCTCGTGTGAACATTTCTCCTTGTCAGTGACCATATCGAGGGGACACTTATCATTATTTTCTCATAGTAGATTTCATACCTTTATCTTGAGAGGAAACCAGGGATTATGTGTATAACTTCTAAGCATGGGTAAATATGTGTTAAGAATGCTGCTTTGATATTTTTTACTGCAATATTCATAGAAAGATGTAAGACATTCAGATTTTGAATCTTAATAATTTTCCCTAATGTAAATAGTCTTCATGGAGTTGAACATTTACACCCCTGGAAAGTGTGAAATAAATCAGAGATTAGATTGTCAAAATATAAGTTATTAGTCACATTAAAATATTTATATCTGAAAAATTTAAGCAATCTTTATTTATTTATTTATTTATTTGCTCTTTTTTGAGACAGGGTCTCCCTGTAGCCCCAGCTGTCCTGGAGCTTCCTATGTAGACCAGGCTGGCCTCGAACTCACAGAGATCCACCTACCTCTGCCTCCTGAGTGCTGGGATTAAAGGCAGTAATCTTTACTTTTATGAGAGTATTTCTGTATAAAAGTAAACAAAAAAGACATACATATTTGTAAAAAATATTTATGAAAATTAAATAGTGTTATTCTATTACACACATTTTAAATCATAATAATACATAAGAATATTGATCTTTATATATAAAGATATGAACGTTATTGTAATACTGTATACTTTGATATTCAACACCAGTTTTAAAAATATAACTTGGTGCATAGTAATGAAAGCACTTAATTCAGTTTTGTAATAATAGTTGTTGATACCAGACACAATGTCTAATTTCAAAGTTGGGTCATATATTTAATATAATTTCATTTATTATGTCCTGATTAATGGACTATTCTGTTGAAGACATCAAGAAATTTCTGAAGTCAGTTCAACGATTAAATATGACCTTTTACTTTTAAGCAGTTTACTCTTTTTGACGTAATTATAATATATAACAGATAAAGGGAAAACGATGTTTTACAGGAGTTTTCCTTTGTTGTTAATTTCATCAGATTCCTATTGCTTTTAAGATTTCTGGTAACTAAACTAAAAATGCTAACTGTGTGTTTGATTATTCATGTCTCCCTAACCAATAGTGCTTTTTTTCATTTTTTTTAAGTGCTAAATAATTAAAATATATTAATGTCACTTTTAGTCCCACCACTCAGGAGGCAGAGGCAGGCAAATACTCTGTGAGTTCGGGGCCAGCCTGGTCTACAGAGTGAGTCCCAGACAGCTGGAGCTTCAGGGAGACCTTGTCTCAAAAAGACAAAAAAAAAATAATAGTAAGATGATTTCAAATAAAGAATATTGATGCCGCATATCAAGGTCAATTTTCTACTTGTGGAGAAGAGAATTTTATGCTGAGCACTAGGGGTCCTTCTCCCTTATTTGCGGGCGGGGTTGGAAAGCTGGATAACTTCAAACTCAGGAGCCTCCTAGAGAAATCTGAGGAGTACTTGGTTTATGGACATGTGCTATCATCACTGAGTTGCACTAGTTGTGCATCTCATTAGATATATTATTTTCATTGAAATAAAGAACAGAATGAAATGTTATTTCTGAGGTGCAAAACAAGTGTGCTCATCTGTTAAAAGATATATTATGAAGATTCAGTGAAATGTCTAAATATCCACTTAAATATGTTTCAAACATAGATTTTAAAATGTGTTCCACTAGAAATATTAGTAATATCATGTGTATATAGAATAGATACACTTTAAAATAAACTTCCCTTCTCTAGCTCACCGCTCCTCCCCCAAAATAAATCAACAATGTTTTAGTACAGTTGTACGGGTTTTGTGTGTGCTTGAGTGTATCTGTGTAACTGTGTGTGGTTACACAGTAGATGGAAATGAGGTAGAACTTAAATAGCTTTGAAATAAACAAAGGGGACATTATTTCTCATGTGAAATATTCCCTGAATAGTTTGTGCTCTGTTAAATCAACAGTTCTACTTGCAAACTCTCTAGGGTTTTTCAAAGTTGCTGAAGAAAGCCCAAATGAGATTAATTGAATCAACAGTCTTGTGGCTACTTGTTTATTCATCTTTCTGCTTTTTATTTGGTTGGAGCTGCTTTACACGTTCCAGTTCCATAATCTTTTCAATTTTCAATTGAACTAATTCCATAAGAAGCATAGTAGAGATAGGGATACAGTCATGGCTAGTTCTTTGTGCAAAAATTAATGTCCTTAGGTTACTCATTTAGTATCCCATTCATCCAATACTATGAATAAATGGAGATTTATAAATAATTCTTGTTGAACAATGAAATAGAAATATGAAAACATCAAGTAATTAAAAGAGACATGAGAAATTGCAATGAAACAGAATGAACCATAAAAATGATGAGGCCACTGAGAAAAATCACAGAAAATTTTACAGAAGATGAGCATCCTCACTTACTGGCAAGGGTGTCAGCTCTGGTAAGAGAATGAGCAGAGCACTAGCCTGAGAGATGGGTTTCCAGCTGTGTCTCCAACAATTTCAATAGCTGAGTGTTTAGTAAATAAGCTTCTGCAGTTTTTAGTAACTTTTCAGTGTTGGTAGGTCCTGAACTGTACATAGAAGCCTAAAGAATGCAAGGTCCAAGAGATTAGTAATTGCCTTCAGAAGTCATATGGCCTCTTAGTTAATCTCTGTGAATTTCAGAGCACTGTAGATGGTTGGTAGTGGCTGTCATGGGCCTACGGAAATGAAGACATCCCAGAGCAAAAAGGTATCTAAGCATCTTCATTTTGGTTCTTTAACCTCTAGTCCAATTCTCTGGCCTTTAAAGCATCCCTTATCTCTCAGTTCCTTTGCCAGCACCATTGCTCGATGCTTTCATTTGCTTTTACTTCAGAACAATAGCTTTGAAGTCCTCATGAAATTACTGTGTTTTGTGTTGTTATCTTTTCCTTATTATTTGATTATCAAGATGAGAAATTGCTGTTTAAGTCTTAGATTTGAACAACCTTATATAATCATTTGTAAATCATTAGTACAATAAAAACAATTCATTTTCTAGCCATTCATTAAGAAAAAGTCATTTAAGAGAAAATAATGCTTTAGTTAGACAGAGCACAGCATCTACTTGATAACTTTTAATAGTGGGTGATTAAAATACAATGCTGTTTTCACTTCAACTGTTAAATTTACATTTTAGCATAAATGGTCCTATTTCTGGAATATATATATATATATATATATATTATATATATATATATATATATCCCTGTATTGCATTTGTCAATCAAATGTAAAAGTGGATGTTTTATTGCATATAAGTTATATCTTGCTAAATTAATTTTTAAAGAATATATATTTATAGACTAAAACACTGAAACTAACATACATAAATTTTTTTCAAGGCACTAGTAATCTAAGTATCATGAAATAAAAATAAACAACTTAATTCTATTTAAATTTTATAAGCTAGTTGTACAGGTACTTAAAAAGTTACCATTATAATTATATGTAACTAAGTCATTAAAAAAAAACCCTTTTCTAAATAGAAGACATAACAATATATATTGTCAAACATGTTTTATCAGTTCAGTCATCTTATTAAGCATGTTGTGAATTCTTTTTACAAACGCATAATGGCAATTGATGAAAAAGAAGCAGCTTTCTGTGTGACTTTGAAACTGCACTGCTGCTACTGCAGTTGTGTTGCAGCAATGGGTGACTTTCACAACAGGAAATCAGGCCAATTTAAAGTCCGGGCACCAAGCAATTTGAGAACCACCGGCTTTATGCAGTAATATAATTATTCCCTCTGAGGCGCTTAATTGTATTCATCACACCATGATTTCTGCACAAATTAAGCATGCATTTACTGCTATATATAACTTGATTTGCAGTTAACATTCTGGAAACAAATTTCAAGGAGATAGAATTTTAGACCTATTTATCCCCTGAAATCACAAGTTCCAAATATCCTGTACACTTTAAGGTCATGTTTTCTCCCTTCTAGCCTCTAAATAAATGAGATGCCGTACTGTGAAAGAAAAAGTAGCTGTCTGGAAGTGGATTTCTCTGTCCTTTTTTCTTTCTTCCTTACCCAGAAAACTTACATGGAGTAAAATTCCTTCATGAGTATTGTTTCTGTAAAAGGACTGTAAGCTTGAACTAAATACATAGATAAAAAAAACCGTGAATCAAAAACAAGTGTATTTGAAGTTAAATGTCAATTACCTTCTAAATAGACTGCACATACTTAGGAAAAAAATGACAGTGAAAATACCTAGACAATCTTTCATATACTGCACAATATATTTATTCATATTGGATTCTTAAACTCTTAAACCAGAAATCCAAAATTTCCTATTATTATTCATTCAAAATTTTATTAAATAAGAATTTGGATTTAAGAAATATATTACATTTGTTATTTTTATTTTTTGTGTTAGTGTTTTGCCAAGTGTACCCCTACTTGGTGTCCATAATATAGTAAGCCTGCAATAAAGTCATTGAATGAGTGCTCATCAGCCCTCTCCTATGTTATTCCTCTGTTACTTGATGAGTTATTAACTTTTTGGAAGCAGAGGCTCAAGAGAGGTGTGATTTACATTCTTTTTTCATTCATTAAGCAAAATTTTGTTGAACAAGCTTGATTCCAATAATTACACTACAGTGGTTCAAAACTTGGGCTTTCAAAGGTCTTATCCCTGTCTAAGTTGCAAAACATAAAGCCATTTAAAATATTGAAAGCTCAGTTTCATCATTTATAAAATGCATAGAGCTGTAATACAAGCCTGGGAAAGTGTAACTTAGTAACTGGCAGGAGGATGTCTATCTTCTATATTGTTTCATATCATCTCTTATATACTGTAGACAGAGATTAGAAATATTTGAAGACTTAAAATAGGCATTTAGAAACTAGCGAAACAGGAAAAAGTGTCCCCTAGAGACTTCTTCGTGTCATTCATAGAAGAATTTAATAATGGACTCCAAATGGAAGCTCTAGGACAAATTTATTAGAATTTTAAGGAAAGTCCTCAGGGCAGTCAAGATGGTAATCTCACTAGCTGCCTGAGGAGGAGACTGGAGGAAAGAAGGAAAAAAATCTGTGAAGTCATGCAGGTTTAGAGCCTGCATGGAGGTCAGACACATGGCTGATGGCAACCACATGCCTGGGAGAGGGAGGCTTTAGAGAAAAAGTAAAGAAATACAAGATGCTAGGGCAGCCCAGAGTATTAAAGAAAGCATGTGTAGAAAAGGGATATGAAGAAGAAAAGAAGAACTTATGCTTTACTGAAGAATTCAGAATATTGAGCAGAGTTACAGAGGCCTACATGTCTGTGGCTGGGTCCTGAAGCTCTGCACTGGGAGATGGGATTCCAGGCAGGAATAGTTCACTATCTTATTAATGCACCAGGTATTCAGCCCATCTATTTAGTATAATTTAAGATGAACCTCCCTTCCTAGGGGTGGTCCTATGAACTGTTGCCTGACCAGTGAAACTGGAAAGGCGAGTCTTCCAGCAGATAGACTAGAGCTTTCATAATCTTGAACAATTAATCATAGGGCTATTTACTGCTCTAACCCTAGTTTTTCTAAAAAGTATTGACTCCTTTCTTGGGCCCATGGATAATTAAAAGAAGGATGAAAGCCAGGCATTTCTCTTTGCATTTTGTTTTCCTTTACTTTTGGCTTTGAAACGTCTTTGACTCAGCTTCTGTAGCCTATCAGATCCCCTTTCATGGTTGAAAGCATCCAGATGAGTCATTGCTTTATTCTTTCCTCTTGAGATACTTGGCATTACAGAGGGAAAAAAAAAAAAAAAAAAAAAGCAGGAGTGATGCATAAATAACCTTGTTATAAGGGAGTGAAATTACCTTAAGCAACAGCCAGCCTGAACACAAAACACCACCCAAAAGAAGACTGGTATCTGATGTATGAATTTTGACACTCTTCAAATTCTTCCTCCGTTTAAACCTAAAAATCACATAATTTATTGAAAGACAGACTTTGAGTCACTGGACCCCTTGTCTGTTCTTCCCAAGGTGGCTTTATTGATTAAATCTCCCTCTGCTTTTCACATGACTTGTTTCTTTAACTGGAGCATTGCGACCAGTCCTGAAGCCTATTCTACTGGTACTATGGAGGAGCCTAAGCTTCTGCCCTAAATTTTCTGTAGCAGATTCTTTCTAGCTCTCCTTTTCTAGTCAGTTTTCATTATGTCTCAAGGCTCTGGCAAAAGAGGGGCATGTTCTCATTGTAAATGATCCTAAGGACAGCTGTGAAAATGAGAAGTGATCACTACAGATGTGGAGCCTGGAACATTAGAGAATGGAAGTTAACAGAAGCATTCAGCATCTTGAACTGAACTTTCCCATAAGCCCACCAACTTACTAGTGCTTTAATGAATGTGAAGTGTTTGGAATGTTGCAGATTTGGATCCTATTTACAATTTATCTGGTGCCATTTTTAGCCCCTACATAGCTATCCCTTGCCCACCTCTGTTTCTGACTGTGTAATATCTTGTGACTAACAGATTACAAAAACATTTAGGAATGTGTTAAGAAAGCCATAGCTCCCAACAACAGAAAGGCTAAGAAAGTCATCAGATAGCATCAGAGATCTATAGCTGAGATTTCTCTTTTGCTATATCCACCTGTTTCCATTGATGTATTTGAAAAGTGTTTTGATTTATGAAAATTTTTGTTCTGTCACTATAAAAACATGAAACTGCTTCCATGCTGGTACAGGAAGTTAGGGATAATTTGCTTGAATATGTTCTCAGGCCATGATCACTGTTTTTTGAGTAGAGAAAACCATCTCTTATCTCCTCTGAAATAAGAGTTGTGTTTTTGCGTCAACACATAGATAAATACAAAAGCAAGCAGAAGAGAACTAGAGGTAAAATAGATTGGTTAAGACTTTGGAGGGTAAACAGAAATATGTGAAAAAGGTTAAATATTTTGCTAGAGAAAAAAGAGCTCTGAATATTTTCTGGTAAATTGAAGCATATTATTACAGAAAACAGAGACCAGAAATATTACTTCAGCCTTTTCACTAATGTAAATTTGAAACTCTGGGAATTTATTTGAGGGTAGATGCAACATTATGTGGAAATATGTGGGAGAAATACTCTAGGAAAGTGTTTGTGGTCAGAGATTGCTCATGAAATAACAGTGAGGTTAAAAAGAATTAATCATGAGTTAAAAACCACT
>NW_008356327.1:3494419-3516329 GCF_000622305.1 Nannospalax galili
ATTAATCATGAGTTAAAAACCACTAAGTAAATAACTGTCATTTACTCATACGGGGAATATAGAAAGATGAATAAATACTCTTTTTGGTACACTGGAAACGTATTTTAGACAAAAACATTATGTGATATAATTATTAAGCAGCATTTAATTTCTCCTTATGATTTTCTGAAGTTTAATATACATTTTCTTTTGCTCAAAAATTTAGTCTGTTCAGTGATCCATGTATTCATATTTAAGATCAAAATGTATTAAATATGTTCTCAATGTTTATCCTTACAAAAATCAATTTGTAATTTAGGTATTAATTTCTGTGTGATTTTATAGAAAATATCTATGTGGAGGTAGAAGGCTTGGGAAAATTTAGAATTGCAAATTAACACCATTACAACAAATAATGAAAACTATCCTTTCTTATCTACGAGGTGATGTTTTAACAGCAATGTTTGAAAGTTGAGAATTAAAATAATTGATTTCCTGTATATGCACTTAATTGTGATATTGTCTACCATATTACTGAGCTGAATATTAGATTGGTATTTTCAAAACCTTTCATTTGCAGAATGTAGCTTTTAAATTCTGCATTTCCATCTGTCAACTTCAAGTCCATCTAGTCTATATCATTTTAAGTGGTGTTAACACAGTTTCATTACATAGTGATACATATTATACAAATGTTAATTATGTATTTGACCTTGTTAATGATAAAGCAAAGCTACAATTTTATTTGCTTTTAAAAAAATATCGATAAGAAAATTATATAAAAGGAAATGTAAAAGAATAGTTAATGCAATTAGATGCTAACCCATTTAAACATGTACACATAAGATGTTCCTATCATGTTATTAAATTATTTGGTTTATGTTCATGAGGCACAATGACATTCATCATATATTATCATTTTAAAAGAAAGTCACATACTGTTCTATTCAGCTAATTAAGGGAAAAAAGTAATATACTAACATGACATTGTTTCAAAGTATCGCAAAAATAATTTGATGTGTTTCATTATATAGAATAAAATTTCTTATATATTCTTTTATGGTAAAAGATAAGCACTTGAATTTCATTATTATCATAGTTGATTTTTTAAAATAGTTACCTGTAGAACCCAATAACTTCCTTGCTATTCTAAGTTGATGATATTCATACATCTTGCCACATTTTAGTTAACATTTTAGAAAATGCAAGAATCAACAAAGAAAAAGAGAGAAAGAGAGTCAGACAGACTAGATATTGATACATGGCAATTATATAACTAAAAAAAAAAAAAACAACCAAAAGAAATTCATTGGTGTGTTATGTACAACTTTCCATAGCTAAGATCACATTTTATGTAATTAAATCCATTAATATATGTAAATCCAAGACAACTGAAATCACTAAATTCAGTTTTCTTAAATGACCAAAAAGTTAGGAACATCATGCACACACACAGGCACACACACACACACACACACACACACACACACACACAAACATTCATGAAGAAATGAACTTGATTTGCCCCAGAGAATTAGCTGTCTAAAGCAGGAAAAATAGAATTAACAGAGAACAAAATATTTCCTTGAAACACCAAGAGAGAACAAATCACTGGCAGTGCACATAGTGCATAAAAGGCACATTTACTATCATGAATATTCATAGCATGTGTCTTCCATAAGCAAGAACTTCCTCAGGCATTCTGGCATTGAAATTGGCCATCCTAGGTAGATATCAAGACCAATACTTTAAACAAGTTCTAAATGGCACTAAAGAATCAGTCAGTTTGGAAAAGAGGTATATTTTCCCCAAATGACACGTGTCAATATATACTGGGATTTTGTGTTTTGCATAAGCAAGAATTATAAGAAGCTGAAGCTGGGAATGTCAGCAGAAGCACAAGTGAGACAATATCAGCTGTCCACCCCTACAGTGACTGCTAGAAGTAGACTAGAAACATACAGGTGATATTTTCCAAACCAGCTGATTCACTAGGCCTTGCTTTTGGAGGTGATCAGGTTTGAAACTGCTCTGTATTTTAGTCAGCATGAGTCAAAAGATCAAATAGTATATCACACATGACTACTTGGAAGAAAAGCTATATGAACATTGTGTGATCCTAAATTTCTATTATATTATGAAAATTTGATAATTGGAAAATTGATCCTTAGTTTTTCTTTACTAATTATAAAATATAAAGGTGCTACTTCTTTTCCTTTATGATTTTTATAATTATAGTGATTGGAAGAGAAACATTTATATTTTAAAAGTACTTGTCTCAAACCTACAGTTTTGTTCACTTTCAAAAATTCTTATCTATCATTTGGCTGCTTATGAAAAGGAAACCAGTATACATTTGTGATTAAACTATCAGTTTAGATGATAAAAATAATGCCAATAAAAATAATTTATAATCTATATTAAGACACAGATTATTAATTTAATAAAGACTTGAATCATGAATTTATTTACTATTCATTTAAAAAGAGAAAGTTTCATAATAGGCTTCAGCACCGTATTAGATTCTGAGATGAAAATCGAATCATAAATAAGATGCCGTCCCTGCCTTTGGGAATCTGATATCAGCTTAATGACACAATGCAGTGTTTCTGTCTTTGTTAAGCTGGAGAAACACGTTTGAAACAATTGGTGAAAATTGTTATTCATGACAGGGAGAAAGGTTTACTGTGTATAAGAAGTTAAAAGATTAACCTTTAAAAAGCCCCCTTTTAAAAAGCAACTCTGTAAAAATGATACATGACCAGCATAATTTGTTGTGCAATGTAGGCATGACATAGAAGCAAACTAATGCAGATATTGTAGGATGAGCTGTAAAAATACCATTAAAACAAAAACCTGAATATTTGCAATGCTACAAAAGGATAACTATTTTTGTCCTTAGTAATGCTGGCACAGAGATATGTTGGAATACTGCCAAAAATGATCAGAATGTAGAGCAGGGCCACGGGTAACCCAAGAGACCTCCTAGTGAGGATGGCAGGAGTCTGGCCTGCTCCATTCTGGATATGCTGGCTGTCCCATGATCTCTTACCCAACTGACTCTAGGCTAAGTTTTCATTTCCCCAAGCCTAATCAGGTTTCTTGTAAATCATGTGACCAGACAATCCAACAGAATGTACCATGAGCAGATGACACACGACGGCTTTGGAAATCCCCTTCCTCCCCTACCTGCCTGCCTGCCTGCCAAAAACCCAATCCTGTATTTTTGCCCGCAAAACTTCCCTACAAAACCTTCTTCTTTACTATATTAAAACGAACCGCCCCAAGCTGTCCACTGACACATTCTCCCATGTGTTTCTTCCCATGGTACTCACTAGTGCCCAAGACCTTCCTCTCCCCCACCTACTTCTCCCAACAGGGAACTGGTGTACAGTGGCTTCCCAGGAACAGTAAGGAGACTGACACCTGGCATCCAACGTTGGGGCTCAAGGAGGACTCTCTGGACATGCACAGGAGAAGGGTGAATACTCCTCTACAGGGGGACATGAGCCGGTTAGGCCTGGCCATCCTGCTCTGATTATGGGCACTTTCTCTCTTTTCCCCCTTTCTGTTTGTGCAGTCAGGAGGGAATATTCAAGACCAAAGAGCAACTGAGGCTTTCTGAGCAGGGCCACTCTCTGATGTCAGCCAAAGGCTTCTAGTCCTCTGAACATACCCTGACTGCCCGCCCAGTTGTCGGCAAAGGCCTTCTATCTACACGCCTCTCTACTACAAAACCCGGAAACACAACAGCCAGTAAAAAGCCTCTAGGGTGGTCACCAGTTCTCTGAAATTTGTGGGCAGACTTGCGCCTTGGACTAGTCCAGAATGCCCTGTAACCTCTGGGTCACGGTAGCATTCCTCTAGGACTCAGCGATTCATCCTCCTTTTCTTTTCTATCATGGGCAGCACTCCTGGGAATATGAGGGACCATCAGATCAGGGGCCTCTGAGCTCTTCTTGAAAGCAGAGGGGTTAAACTCTCTCAGAAGGAGGCTACTTCCTTTTGGGAGGATGTTCTACAACTTGCCCCTTGGATGGTCTCTGGGGACACATATGACTCAGAAGTCTGGATCAGAGTAGCCTATCTTGCCAGACAAAGGGAAATTGAAGATGGATTTCTGCCCTCCTCCAATTCCTCCCCATTATTGCAGCCATAAGACAGTCTGTGGGCCCCCCCTCAATCCACAACACTGGGAAAGATGCCCCCATCCCAATCCTCCCCTTGAGGTTTCAGATGAGGAATGCCCAGATCAGCCTGTGGCCAACATGGTATCCCTTGAACATGCCATAGAAAATACCAATAAAGAATTAGCTAATTTTAAAATGGAACCCTCACACCTCTATCCCCCTCTCCCCCCCCACCTTCATGAAGAAGTTATAGATAAAAGAAACGAAAATCCCCAAGAAGGAACCCAAAGTTACCCCCACAGCCCTGCCAAAACTTGCCCCACAGCCACCCAACAACTCTGCAATATAAGAGATGCACAAAATCTAGAATATCAGACCCTACCAGTCATCCTGGTCCCCACCTTCCGCAGGACACTACAATGGTATTCATACTCAGCAGGAGACCTTTAGGAACTCTGAGAAGCAGTATACGAAGATGGTGTACATGCCCCCTGGACTGAAAATATCCTCCTTGGCTTCAATGCCATCCTGTATACAGCCCAAGGTTGGCAAGACATTTATAGGGCAGCTTTGCCTGGACCCCTCTTCTTACAGTGGGAGGCCCTTTTCCGAGATGAATGTATCCAACAACATCGCAAAAACACTGAAAAAATTGATATCAACTGGAACTTTGATGCCTTCTTTGGTCAGGGAGACTGGGCTACCAGACTCCAACAGGTGGGATTTCTATCGGGCTATTATGATCAGGTATGCCTTTGCACCCTGCAGGCCTGAGAACATATTACCCCTCCAACTGGCCCTGCATCTGAATCATCCCTCATGTTCCTCCAACAGAAACTCAAAGAATCCCTTGCTGACTTTATACTTAGGTCCAAAACTAGCATAGATAGAAAAATTTCTGACCTCAAGACAACAGACATCCTACTCTGCAATATTGTTTGGGATAGAATGACTTCTGAATGTAGACAACCCTGCCAGGCCTAAAGGAGGAACATTATGATAAATGAATAGTGGCCACCCAAGACATAGGCACAGCCATGCATAAGGCCATGTCCATAGCCCAAGCTTTCTCATCTGCCTTAAAACAGGAAGGGAAATGCTTTAAATGGGAAAGAGGTCACTGGAAGAATGAATGCCCTCTAGACAACACCCAACCTAAAACAAATGAAGCCCCCAAAACAGTTTGCCCCGGCTGTAAAAAGGGTATCACTAGAAACGTGATTGCCATTCCAAATATGACAAAGAAGGCAAACCACTCCCACCATTAAACTCCTCTTAGGGCTTCCCTCAGCCCACTCAGTAAGAGGACAACCTCCTAAGATCAGACCTTATGGACATCCACCATATTAGAGAAAACCCACCCCAAACAACAATTAAACTAGGAGGAAAACCCTTTAAATGTCTCATTGATACAGAAGTTGATAAAACTATCATTAGGAGACAGGAAGCCCCTTCAACTTTGTCCTTACTACCAGGCCCAAAATTAGTGGGGGTAGGGATGCCTCCCAGACCTTCATCACTAAAGGAATTCTTACATGGCAGGACCCCAATGGAATTAGAGGTTGCATCTGCGGTCTGGTTGCCAATGTAGCCACCAACCTACTAGGAAGAAACCTCCTCGGAGCTCTTGATATAATCATCATTAGCAGTGACAAGGGTCCCTTGATGGACCCTGACAATCCATCTGATTTGTGCCCCTTTTGCCCACCTACTGGTTACCCCCAGTCTTAACAGCCACTATTAGGTATCAAACTCCCTGCCTGGAATGGAATTCAAATGATCCCATTTGGGTTGAACAATGGCCACTATCCAGGGAGAAATTATTAACCCTTGAAAGCTTGTTGAGGAATAATTACAATTAGTACATATTCAGCCTTCCCACAGCCCCTGGAACACTCCCGTCTTTACCATAAAAAGAGACTCTGGGGGATGGCATTTATTGCAAGACTTGGCCATCAAAAAAACCATGCAAATTGGGGGATCCTCTCAGTGTGATTCCCCCTAATCTCAGCCATTCCCACAGATACCCCCTTGCTGTCCATCACTATCAAGGACTGTTTCTTCTCTATCCCCTTACACAAAAGAGAGTATAAGAAATTTGCCTTCTCTGTTGTTGCCATCAATTACTCTGGGCCGGCAAAAAGATATGAATGGACTGTCTTTCTCCAAAGAATGGCTAACAGCCCTGCCATCTGCCAGGAGGTGGTCACCTTTGCCTTATAACCCCTACAACGCAAGGGGACTCCATGTCTACCATTACATGGACAATATCCTTCCCTGGAATGAATCCTCACTACCCTTACCAGACCTCAGGGATCAATTAATATCTTCCCTTGAGCCTTGAGACTTCTGGTTTTAAAATCACCCCTACAAAGATTCAGCTCATCCCTCCCATAAAATTTCTGGGCACTGAAATTTCCCTAACAACTGTCCAGCCACTAAAACCCGTCCTTTCCTTCCCTTCCCGGCTTACCCTGGCCTTCTTACAGAGTTACTTAGGAAACCTCAGTTGGCTTAGACCATGGCTCCCACTCTCTACAGACACCATTCAACCCCTTCTTAACCTCCTAAAAGGGGAAAAAAATCCTTCATCCAGGTGCTCACTTACAGTACAGGCCAAGGAAACATTAATAACAATCAACAGCACTCTCCAAAGCATGACCCTACACCTCTATGACCCTTCCTCCCTAGTCCATCTCTTAATTTTCAATTCCTCCCCAACCCTTGTTGGGCCTCTGCACCAACCTCAATGGGTCCTGGAATGGCTTCATACCCCTATTGGTAATGCCCCTTCCTACTGATAGAGATGGACACTTTAGCTAATATAATCTGTCAAGGGAGAAATCGCTCCTTACAAACATTGGGGAAAGAACTTGATAAAATTATTGCCCCCTTTTCCCTCTCTGATGTACAGTGGCTAAGCCATAATCACTCCCAGATAGATATTAGCCTAATGGAATTTCTGGGCCAAATTGACAACTACTTTCCCAGGGACAAACGGATTGCTGCCCTGCCCTCCCTCTCCTAGCTCCCTCCCCGCCTATTTTCCCAAACCCCTCTGGAAAGGGCTATCATGATCTTTACTGACAGGGGCTCCAGGGGAGCTCCTGTTATCCTCTTACAGGGACACTGTCCAGCCACCCACCATCCTGTTCCAGGAACTTCCTCATAACTCCCCCCAATATAAAGAATTACGGATAGTCTACCTTGCCCTAAGGGAGGTACATAAGTCCATCAACCTTTTCTCTGACAGCATTTATGTCATTAACCTTCTTCCCTGGATCTCATGATCCTTCGTTAAAATCGACCAAAACCCTCTGTCCCCCCTGATTCTCCCCATATCCACCCTCTTACAGGGACATGAACAACCCCTCTACATCCAACATATCCGCTCCCACAGCACTTTGCCAGGGCCTCTCATGGGATGCAATGTCCTTGCCGACTACATTGCCTCCCACGGGGGCCTTCCACTCCATGCTTACAAAAGCTAAAAGGTTTCACACTCTTACCCATACTAACCTTAGGCATCCAAGCCAGATTCCCCAACAGCCCTATCACTCATCTCAAACAAATTCTAAAAACATATTCCTCTTGTGTTTCACTAATACATACCCCTTCACTGCAAACAATGGTATAAACCCAGAGGCTTAAAAGCAAACGCCCTCTGGCAAATTGACATTACTCATGTCCACCAATTCAGCTGTCAAAAATGTGTTTCTGTTACAGGAGACACTTATTCCAAATTCATCTGGGCCACTACACAAACTCATGAAAATTCAAAAATACTTATTGCTCACATGCTCATGACATTTGCAATTATGGGCCTCCCTCAACAGATAAAAACTGACAATGGCCTGACCTTTAGGTCAGCCCAACCTTTAAATCTTTCTGCTCCCAATGGAACATATCTCACCATGCAGGAATCCCTTATAAACCCCAAGGACAGGAAATTGTTGAAAGAACTCACCAAACTTTAAAAAATCAACTACAAAAAACATGGAGGCAACTACCTGCCCAACATACAACTGTCTATGGCATTAACTACCATAAACTTATTAAACATCTCAAAACTTATAAACGTCTCAAAAAGTCTTCAGAACCCTCTATAATTCTCCACTGGGAAAAACCTGGAACTTTCGCACAACTAATGGTGAGATGGAAGGATCCCCTGGACGGACTCTGGAAGGGTCCCGACCTACTACTAACAATGGAATGGGGCTTTGCTTGTATTTATCCCCAGGATCAACCAAGACCTATCTGGGTCACTGCCGGAAATATCTGACACCTCCCTGCCAATCAAGAAAATGTCCAGGTGCTTCCTGATGGAGACAAAACAACGCAGGCAGAGAAAATGCCATTGGAGGACAACACGCAATGTCACCTGGCAGACATCCACAATCTGATCTCACAAGCCCAAGCAGCCTGCCCTCAAAATGCCTCTCTCTCAGTCATCCTCAGGACCATTTTAGTTATACTCCATGACAATTCTGCTTCAGCCCAAACAGCATTCGTGTGGCAGTTCTCTGTTAGAGAAACTTATGAAAAAACTACTAGAGTAATGGGCACTGGAGACTGCCCCCGAATAGGATGCCAAACTGCCGTCAGTATCCCCATCCAGCCCCAATCTGCTTCCCCTATGCTTGCTTTACCTTTAGAAACAAAGATAACTGCTTACACGACAAGGACACATATCGAGGCTGCTGGTACTGGTCAGGCTGCATAGAAAAATGTGCCGAAATGGATAGCATGTACCGAGACATAAAAGTACAATTTACAATAATTATCCGTGACCCTTGAGATGACTGATGGTGCGATGGAATTCATGGCAAGGTATATGCTAATGGGTTTGCATCCTACCCCAACACTGACATTACATATATCTCATCAGCTAGTGCCAGTGCCACAATCAGAACAAATTAAATCACATATCCTCTCACAGGAGGGGCGTATAAAAAAATAAATCCAAGCACCCCTGACTTGGGTCCAATACATCCAAGATACTACTGATCTTGTCTGACTCTCCTCCCATCCTAACATCTCTCAATGTTTTTTGGCTCCTCTCTCACCAGACCCTGCTTGCAGCCATTCCAGCCAACATCTCAATCACTAAAGGAAACACCCAGGAAACAACCCACCACTGCACACTCCCCAAAATCCCCCTCTATGACCAGCTCAATTCCTTGCCCTTTTATTTTCACAGCTCATCAGCTATATCCCCTTCTGCCTGTACTTCTAATATTTTTATATCCACAACCCTTTGTGCACCACCATCATAAGAACTTGTATCAACCAAACTATTTCTGCCTTTTGTACTCTTGTTATTATTACTCCCCAACTCTACCTTTTAGAAAAGGAAGAAGCAGTACTATGATGACAAATCCCCACCGACACAAAAGAGAAGTATTCATCCCCCTACTCATTGGCCTGGGACTCACTCTTTCTGCAGGGTTGGCCAGACTTGCAGGAGGGGCCCTCGGGCACTCCAATCACCCAGCCGCTGACTCCCAACTTCCACAGCAGCCAACTTGAACAAGCCCTGACATATACAATTGAGAGTCTTGAGGCCCTACAAAGCCAAATCACATCCTTGGGTGGGGTGGCACTCCAAAACGGAAGAGCCTTGGACCCGCTAACATCTGAACACAGGAGACACACACACACACACACACACACACACACACACACATGAATATTTGTCTTTTACTAAAGGAAGAATGTTGTTTTTATGTAAATGAGTCTGGGATTGTTGAGAAAAATGTTAAAACTCTTCAAAAACTAAATATGAGCTCAGGGCCCTTTCCATTTTAGGAAGGGAGGCCCCATGGTTTTCCAATCTCCTCCTTGCTTGGTTTCTACCCTTGTGTCCCCTGATAGCTTTATGTACCCTGCTTCTTTTGGCATCCTGTCTAATCCAACTTTTCAAAAGCTGCATACAAGGCATCATTAATATTGCTACCAATAGAGTCCTAGTCCAATACCAAACTATCCTTACTACCGTCTCTGAATATGATGATACCCACCCCTTATAAAAGACAAAGGGGGAGATGCTGGGTTATGGCCAAAAATGATCAGAATATAGAACAGGGCCACATAACTGCCAGAGACCTCCTAGTGAGGATGGCAGGAGTCAGGCCTGCTCCATTCCAGACATGCTGGCTGTCCCATGATCTCTTACCCAACTGACTCTAGGCTAAGCTTCCATTTCCCCAACCCTAATCAGGTTTCTTGTAAATCATGTGACCGGACAGCAGGATAGAAAATACCATGAGCAGAAGCCAAGTAGCTTTGGAAATCCCCTCCCTCCCCTACCTGCCTGCCCGACAAAAACCCAGCCCCACTTTTTGCCCACAAAACTTCCCTATAAAAATTTCTGCTTCGCCATATTAAAATGAGCTGTCCTGATCTGTCCTGAACTGTCCCAAGCTGTCCACTGATATAGTCTCCTGGGTGTTTCCTATCATGGTACCCTTTTCCACTGAAGACCTTCCTCTCCCCGACCATCTTCTCCCTCTCCCAACCTTCCTTGACTGGGATGGTGCACAACAGCACCATCGACAGTGAGGCCCCAGAGGGGAGGAGCTCTACAGAGATCCCCAAAATATATAGAATTAGAAGTGGAAAAAGGGAAAAATAGTGTAAAATGAACAATGGGCAAAAGCAAAAGATAGGATTCCTCTGCAGTCTTGATCACCACCAGCACCACCCCCTATCCCCATTCTAGTTGTGACCCTCATTTGTGGATAGCAGCACCAATCTCTCATATGTGAGTCTAGAGCCTAATGCAACAGCAAGAGTCAGGAAAATGTAAAGCAATCACGGAGCTAAAGGGGAAGAAAGAGCCTAAAAGAAGGTGATAGTAGAAAACATATGTTTCTAGGGGAGAGATTTAAAAAAAGTAGGAGTGTTTGGCTTAGAGAAGAGGGAGGGACATGCAGGAGACCATGGGGATGGGAAGAGGAAACTCAGGAGAAGGAAGAGGATGGGAGGTAGGTGGTATTGGGGGAAGGGTAGAGACATTGGGGGTGCTTGGACTGGTAGTGAGGAGGGATGTTGTACAGGGGGAGAAACAAGAGAGATGAATGGAGCTTGGGTGATATGGAAAGACAGAGAGAAATGTGTTGGTTCAGGAACCCTCTGAGAAATATATATATGGTATATGAACATTGGTCCATGTGTATAGCTGGGGCTGTATGGCAAAGAGCACAGAACCAGACAAGAGAGACCTCCTTTGGTTGCTCAGAGTAATCCAAGAGACTCCCAAAATAACACAGGTTATTACTGAAGCCCTTGGTTACCTCCCAGAGCTTGAAGGTAAAGCTGAAGACAGGACATACTGTGGATACAGAACTTGTAGCAATGGTGCTGGAACTGGCCTGTAGGACTTCTTCCTGAACCTAGCTCTCATAGTTCTAAAGGATAGTATGGAAGCTGCTAAGGGAGAAAATCAATCAATGATCCTACCTAGCTCTAAAGCAATGACAGGCACAGCAAACTACCTCTGTTGGAGCAGTAGTGGCACTTTATCTGAGTCGGTAATAAACAATCTTCTATTTGGACTTAACGTCCTCTCAATGAGAGGGAACTCAATGGGTGGACTGTAATTACAGCCAAATATACATCACTAGAGAGGTTATAGATCCTAGGGAAAACTACCTCTGTCTTATCTCTAGACAAATGAAATTCCTTATCATATGCTAAATATTGGTCCTTTTATCTACAGGTAAGTAAGTATACCATACACCACTCATCAAAGCAGCTTCTTTTTGCAGCAATTGGAGGCGATTACAGAGTTCCATTACTGGTCACACAGACGGAATATACTTCTGAGAGATGCCCACCTCCAGGTGACATATTCACAGTTTAACCTCTACACTTAATGCTCATGGACCATGGAACTGGAGGTGGAGAGAAGACTAGTACATCTCAACTCTCATCAGTGACATTTCTTCATACAACAGAGTGCAATGCACAAAGAAGGTCACAACTGGCTAAGTTTTAGAGAATATGAAACTGCAGAGTGTGTGTGTCCTAGATAGGACCCATATGTTAAACCTTACTCACCCGTGGCTCAGGGACCAATGTGGAAGAGTGGGCAGAAAGATTGTAAGAGTCAGGGCTAGCACATGAACGAAGGGAAACAGAGGCTTTCAGACTACTGAAAGTTTGCTCATGTGAACTTGCCCCAATGGTGCCATCATCCACAAGACCTATGCTGACTGAATCAGACAAGGGCCCTGTGTGGAGCAAGGGAACTAGGCAGCAGTTCTTTGTGCTGGCCTGGGAACTGTTGACAACTGATTACTGCTTGGTGAGGGAAAGTAGATTTTTTTTTGAAAGTTTTTTGATAGACTTACTAGCCTCAGTGGATGAACTTGCACCAAAGGACATCTGGGTACAAAATCTTGAGTGGATAAGACTTAACATATATGACAACATACATAAGGCCCAGTTGGGGAGGGAGGAGTATGGGAGATATGGATGGGGAGGGAGTATAAATTTGATTAAGGACTATTGTACAAATTACACAAAATCTCAATAAAATATTTTTTAAAGCAAAGAGATAGATATGAGAATGTAAAAAGAAGAGAAGGCTGAACTCAGATACTGACATGCTGAAGAGGGTGTGGCTTGAATTGGGATAGGTTTCAAGATAACAGATATTCCAATGTGGACTGCAGAAAGGGCACAGAATTATTCCTTCTTCAGGGACTTTTAGGAGCAACACTGGTCCTTGACACATCAGCTCCAAAAAATAAAAAAGCTGGAAAAATTTTACTATATCAACATACACGTTTTCCATATAGAATTTCTTGATATAATTGGCATACACAGTGTCCATAATGAAAGTATTTTGAATTGTATCTTTTATTTTTTTTTTGCCTTAAAGAAGCATAAAATAAGGCTAAGAATGAGAAACTTAGAGTCAGAGCTCTGGATTTGAGAATTGTTTGTATATTCAATGAGCTTTTTATCTTATATAAGATTGACTTCCTCAAAACATTTCCTCAATAGTCTCTTGAGAATTGAGTAACCTCATTGTGACTCTTCACCTGCTTTCCCTAAAATTGCTTTCTAAACTAGAAATTAGGATATTCTAAGAGAACTGAATATACAAATGCTATATAAACTTTAAAGACGTTAAGCCTATTTGGTTTAACAGTAACATGCATTAGCTAATGTTGATTTAGGGCTACAGAAATGACTCAGCAGTTAAGATTACATACTATTCTTGCAAAGGGCCTGGGTTCTGTTCATAGCACCTATATTGGCCAGATCACAATGATTTGTATCTCCAGTTCCAGGGGATTTGATGCCCTCTTCTGGACTCTGCAGGCACCAACACTCACTTGTATGTACCCACACACAAATGCACATTTGTTTGTTGTTGTTGTTGTTGTTGTTTTTCAGTTATTTATTTACTTGTTTAGTCTTTTTTGAGTCAGGGTCTCCCTCTAGCCCCAGCTTTCCTGGAACTCACTATGTAGTCCATGCTGGCCTTGAACTCACAGAGATCCACTTGCCTCTGCCTTCCGAGTGTGGGAATTAAAAGAGTGCTCCATCATGCCCAGCTTTAGGTCTTTTCTTTAAAACAGAAAGGTTGATTCAAATCAGACTAATTGCATCCTTCCCAAATACATATATTCATTGATTAACTGAAAATTTTATTAATAGTAAAGCTTTATAAACTACTATAAAATTAAACCTGAAGACACAAATGTATATTTATTCTTCATTAGAAGATTATCTGTAAAAAAACTCAAGATATTCTTATAGAATATCTAACTTTGGTCAATGTTCTCAGTTGGAACAATTGAAGGTTGCACTCACTCATATTATCATGTAGTACATACCTTTTTGCTAATTTTGAAAGAGAAAAATATCTTCCTGAAAAATGTCCAAGATTCTTAAAAGGATTTAAATTTTTAAAAAAGTATCAATCCAAGTGCTCAGAAAGCAGAGGCTGGTAGATCTCTCTGAGTTTTAGGCCAGCCTGGTCTGCATAGTGAGTTCCTGGCCAGTTGTGGCTATAGGGAGATGCTGCCTCAAAGAAACAATAACCAAATAAAAACAAAAACCCCAAGTGACAATAAGTTTAAGTATTGTCAAAATATCATTGAAGGAAATTTGGGGGAAAGAGGTAGAAGAATAAAAATGTATGTGACCACCTAGAGAAATAATAGTGCCCACAGCCTTTGTCCAATAATACCATGTTGGACATTTGGAGTCTCTTGAAGTCTTGCTACATGTGGGGAATGACTGAATGGTAAACCACAGCTAATTCAGTTCAATTAGAACTCTTAGCACAGTGGCATATATCCACCCCCCTACCTCAGACCTATGACAATCTGCTGTGGTAATAATATCACATAGGTTTCAGGAGACAATATAGACAAAAAATCCGTGCCCTTTTAGGATCTGGAATCTGAGCTTTGAACACTGACTAGAACTTTTGATCACAGAGATGCTGACAAAGAGGTAGAAAACTTTTGTAAATGATCCCATTGAAAGCCTCTCTTTACCTGAAGTGAATTCCAGAAGATATAAAAGAAAGGGACATTTCTCTTCTCTTTCATTTTGATCTTTTAGAACATAAAATAATTTGAGACATAGACATTCAAAAGCATTGTAAATAAAAGTTAGAAAGTAACTGTTTATGCACAAGAAAAAGATGTAAGAACACATTGAATTTATTCTCTAGGCTATCTTTGTTATAGAGACAGCCACTACTATTGGTGGTTATGATGATGATAATAATAACAATAACAGTAATATACAATAAACAAAAATAGCAATGTAAAATGAATCTTCATGAATGGATAGAATCTGATACCCAGGCTTTCTATATTATTATTATGTTATGATGCTCAGTTGACAAAAATAGTATGAAACATATAAACCATACAAAGAACTATGTGAACTATAAACCGTACAAAGAAACAGGAAAGTCTGCCCCATTCAAAGGCAAAAATATTCAATTGAAGCTCTATGTGAAGACATAACGATAAAACTATATTAAACACAACTATCGTACAAGGCTCAAAAATTGAAAGAAGATGTGAAAAATATTAAGAAAAGGATATATGAATAAATGGAAATACTGATAAAAGGAATTAAGGTTTTAAAGAAATAAAGGAATTCTGGAACTGAGGTCAACAATAATTAAAATAAAAATTAACTAAAGCAGTTAAAAGACAGATAGAGGCTTCAAGTGAATCAATGAGTTTGATTCAATGAGTTTCTAGTTTGACAAAGAGAAAGTAAGAAGGATTGTAAAAAATGTATGTTTTCTAAGGGACCAGTGGTATAACACCGGATGAACTACGTAATGCATTGTTGGAATCTGAGATGAAGAGAAAGAAGTGACAGACAGATTTGAAGAATTGATAGCTGGGAACTTCCTCAATACAGTGAAAGATATAAACATAAAAATCCAAGAAGTTTTATGACATGCACCTGAGGTGAACTTGAACTGATTCACTTCTAGATACATTGTATTCAAACTTTTGTAACAGAGAATTTTGAACATGGCAAGAGAGAAATGGCTCACTATCTTCAAAACATCATTCATAGTTCTCTAAGCATATTTCTACATAACAGCTCAAAAGATAAAAAGTGTAGTGGACCATTCCTTTAGAATACTCTCTTCCCCCTCCCAGAATTTGTCAATTGTCAAAATTTCCTTAGATTGAGTTGGAACTTCTTACCCACTTTCCCGTGTCTGTGCTGAGATGTTGTCTGGTTTGAACTTGCATAGGACTTGTGCATGCTGTCACTATTGCTGTGAGTTCATATGAGTAACTTACCATCTGTCTTCCCAGTGGATGGAAACACACTGAAGTATATTTTGGGATGCAACACAGACTCACAGACCACATTATACATACATGAACAATCACACACACACCACACATGAATACATTAAATTGGGCAGGAGGCAGTGGGGTGGAGGTGTGGATAGGGAAGGGGATTGAGTTACCAGAAATATATGCTATATGAAAATCACAAAAATTCAATTAAAATTATGTTTTTAAATGTAACAGACTGATATATTCAGAAAACAAGAGTCATGTAAAGGCCATATCAAAGCAGAGCAAAGCAAACCAAGAACAATTAATGTGTCAACTAATTCCTTAACTGGTACCAAAATCATCTTGCTAACAGGAAAAATCACGACATTCTATACAAATGAAGCCGATAATGTTGATGACCATTGGACGTCCTGTGGAAGAAATGCCCCAGCGAGTTCATGTGGTGAAAAAAAAATCACAATAAACAGGGTCCAAAGCCTAAAATGAAATGAAAATTTCCATAAATGCATACAAGATCACACAAACTAATATTGGGATGAGGGTTTGTAATAATCCCCCTTTATGTAAATAAAAGTTACCAGAAGAATACATATGTAGGCTAGAATTAATAAACAATGTGGTAGTACCGAAATCAGTGTTCAAAATTGCATTTCATTACTGTACACAAACAATGGTCAATCTGCAAAAGAAAATCGCTAAAGCAATTCTATTTTTTGTCACACCAGGAAGAATCACACATGCAGGATTTGACCAAGAAGATGAAAGTCTTCTACAAAAAAGCAGCAAAACATTATTAAATAAATTTAAGAAGACATAAAGAAAGAGAAACACATGTCAAGACCATGGATTAGGAGGCTAGTATTACTAAGATATCAACTGTACCACAAATATCTACCTATTCAAAGGAACCCTTATCCAAATCTAGATGATATCTTACAGAAATTGAAAAGCTTCTCCTAAAATTAATATGGCCTCTCGAAGGAATATAAAGAGCCAAACTTGTTTGAATGAGAAGCCATATTCTTTATTTCAAAACTTGTACACAGGTATTCTTTTAAACAGTGTGGGATTGGTGTCATGACATCATAGTTGGATTACCTGAATAGAATACATCATAGTAGTGAAACTTTTCATGTCTGATCAAAACACTTTTACAATTCCAAGACCATTCAATGAGAGGAAAGACAATCTCTTCAATGAATGGAACTTGGTAAATGATATACTCACACTTTAAAGAATAAAGCTATACTTGTGCATAGTACTTTATACAGAAATGCCTCAAATAGATCAAAGGTCTGCAAGTTCAACTTAAAATGTAAGAACTCTAATGATAGTGTACATAGAAAAAGCTCCCTATCATTGACACTGACAAGATCTCCTGGATATGACAGCCAATAGGCATGGGCAAAAACTCTGTTTTCTGTTAAGTGTCTGGTAAATGCCTAATGATATGCTAGAAAAATTTGTTAAAACTGCTAAAGAGAACTAAATATATGTAAAGAAATGTTCCATTATTATTACATGAAGTGTTGTCTTCAGACATGACTGAAAAGCTGGTTAGCATTTTAAAAATGTGTACATGTATTTCCATTTTGTTTTGCATGTTAATTGATTTGAATTCAATTAACAGTGATAGAGTCCAGTGATTTTTAAAAGAATGCTTAATATAGAGCATGGGGAATGTCCTCCCATTTGCAGGAGCACCCTTTACTTAAAAAAAAAAAAACCCGAAAAGTATTCTGAAAATACACCAAAATTATTGATGTCAGAAAGCAACACAAATGAGACAGATGCTTGGTTAGGTTTGTTTTGTTACTTCTATGAATGGAAGGAGGGAGGATAATTCAGAGGGAGAGGAAAGAACGGAATAGAAATAATATAAAGTATATCTGAAACACTATAGGGAAACATTGTTTTATAAGCTTTCATAAAACTAAAAATACATTTTAAATGTGATATTTTCTATTGTGGCTTTAGGAGAAGCTTAGAGTTAGTCATTTAAAAACCAAACTTTATTTTGATATTATATTTTATATTTTATTACAATAAAGGATATATCCACTTAAAAATCCTCTCTTGGGATGGAGAGAGGGCTTAGCATTTAGGAGCACTTCCTGCTTTTCCAAGGACCTGAGTTCAGTTCCCAGTACCCAGTCTGTAGATCATAGCCACTTGTAGCTTCACGTTCAGGGAATCCAAGGCCCTCTCCTGACCACTGTGGGGACACACACATGCACACACAAACAGACACACAGAGACACACACACAGACACACAGACACACAGACACACATATACACACACACAAAGAGGATACATTCACATAGACACATCTATGCACATAAAAATTAAACAAAATTATTAAAATCATTTTTTTCTGTGAAAAATAATTTGATTCTTTACCACCATTTAAACTCTACAGTGAGCAGGAATAGAAACCATATAATTCCCTCCTATTTGCCACATTAGACTCAGCACTCAGAAATAAATGACTCAGCTGGATTGACAAAACATGCGTTTTCTTTTTTTGGAATGTGCTAAGATAAACAGAAAATACCGCATTTGGATTCTTTGTCATTCCTCTAAAGGATTTCAACTTTCGTTTCTGTAAGTGTTATCACATTCCATGACTTCAACACCCTCTCCATTTCACTAGCAATCTGTTAGCAATCTGCTCCTTTCATCTCTCCACAGATTTGTCCTAATGAAATCATTATGGCTGAAATGTTGTTTTTCATCTGCCTTTATTCCATCTCTATATGGCAATAATCTCATTTTATTTTCAGATATACTTACATACAGCTATAGTTTTGAATCATTATTTTTGTGTTTCTTAAAAGAAAAGCAATTGATTCCCTAAATAGTCTAGCACATTTATTTTAGAGGAATACAAGATAGTTTATCTTGAAAGGTAGTAGAGTGGAGAGGTTAGGAAATGACTGGATTCAGAAAAATTTTGCTGTTTATTGATACTTGATCTTTTTTTTTTTCAAGTTCTTTAGAGAAATGCTTTAATTCTTTTTTTTTTTCTTGGTCTTTTTGAGACATGGTCTCCCTATAACCCCAACTGGCCTGGACTCACATTGTAGACTAGGCTGGCCTTGATCTCACAGAGATCTGCCTGCCTCTACATTCTGAGTGCTGGAATTAAAGGCATGAGCCATCACACACAGCAATTCCTCAATATCTTAATAAATTTATTTTGATTAAATTTTTTGCAAATTTCATACAATATATTTGATCATATTTAGATACTCCCTCCTATCTGAACCCCCCTTATTACCCTCACCCAATTTCATGTATTCTAATACGTGTAGGCCTATAAAGTCAAATGTCCACAAATGTCTTTCCACATGGGTTCATCCATTGAAATTGATTGATCTACCAATATTCTCACCCTTAAAGATGCTGACTCTTTACCTTCCAGCAGCTACCAGTTGACATTATTTCTGTAGATACGGTTGGGTTTTCTGATGCCCTTCCCCAAGACTGTGCTGGGATTTTGTCTGGCTTGAGTTTACGTGGGACTTGTGCATGCTGTCACCATCGATGTAAATTCATATGAATGCTGTCAGAAAAATTCTGTTTCCTCACGGTCTTCAATCACCTCTAGTATTCCAACCATTTCACCCCTCTTCTGAAATGATCCCTGAGCCTTGAGAGGAGAAGGTGCAATATAGGTGTCCCATTTAGGGCTGAGAACTAATATGCTGGAAGAAGAAGCTTCTCTGGTGATAGCTGAGAGTTGTACTAATCTATGGGTATAACAAGCCATTGTGAGTCAATTTAATATTCTGTCTATTTAGCAGAAGGTTAGTACTAGGTTTTTCCTTACAGCCTGTGATTTGTTTAGTCACAGGTCTCACCTTGATAAGTATCAGTTATGGATGGATTCCCTATTGTGAAGAGGGCCTTCAATCCAATTAGAAATTGCTTGGTATCTGTGACACTATTGCACCATTGGAAATATTTTGCCAAGTCACTTGTTATTATAGATTTCAGGGTTCACAGCTTATTAATGATGATCTTAAGTAAACTTAAAATCTATCACTTTTACAGAATTAATACTGTGATAATTGATACTGTGCTATGAGCTTGAGACTAATTTAAGGGAGATACAAAATAAACTCTTGTACACAATGTTGAACTTTAATATTTTTAAAAATAAAGTTTCTCCAGCATCGATCAATTTCCAATAGTTCCTAAGGTAGGGTTGGAGTTTCTTACTTCCTTACTCTACCCTGGAATTTAGTATGCCCTGAGCATATGTAGGTCTTGTGCATGCCATCGCCATTGCTTTGAGTTTGTATGAGTAACACGTCTCCTGTCTGGGAAAACTCTGGTTTCTCATAATCATTCAAAACCTATAGCTCGTACAATACCCACACCCCCATCTGTAATGATCCCTGTAACTTGGGAGAGACAGGTTTGATATAAGTGTCCTATTCAGAGATAAACTGTCTGCAGTCTCTTATTCCCTATATATTATCAGTTGTGGGTCTCTGTGTTAATCACCATCTGCTGCATAAGGAAGCTTCTCTGCTGAGAGGTGAGAATTGTAGTAATCTTATTAGTGTAACAATAAGTCATTTGGAATCAGTTTAACAGTGAATCAATTTAGCAGAATAATAGTATTAGGCTCTCTCCTATGACCTGTGACCTGTCTGTCTAATGGTTCCTAGGCCTGATATAAATATTAGGGATGGGATCCATCCTATTAAGCATTCATTGAATCTAATTAGAAACTGGTTGGCAACTCCCAAAATATTCATGCTACTTTTGTATCATAACAAATGTACCATGACATATCTTTGCCAGACCAGTTGTTGTTGTAGCTCTCAGGATTCACAGCTGGGTCAGATTGATGATTAATGATCTCTTCTATTATCATGCACCGTACCTCCTAGCTATGGAATCTAGCAAATAGAAATGAAGCTTTGAAAGCAGCACCAGCTTTCTTTTTCTTCATTTGTTTCACAGCTTGCATATGTAGGACTCTCAGCAATATGTCTTACAGACGTTTGTGATGAATAACCAAGAGCAGGGCAAAGGAAAGAATTGTTCAAGGGTATATGGGACCCCAGGTCAACACATTCAACAAGGTTTTGAGTTCTTAGATATGGATGTTTCAATGGGGAAAACCCACCAAGATCAGGAAATCAATAAATTGCCATGGCAGGGTGGAGGGAGGACCAGATAGAATGTCATGCTATTGAGGGAGAAAAGGAAATTAAAGAGTAGGAAGAGTTAAATTTTGTGGGGAATATGATGTCAGGGCAGAGGAGTGAGTATAGGGAGGGATAACTAACACTAAAGAACTTTAGAAAAAGCTGTATGGAAATGTCTTCTTAAAATATATTTTAAAATTACAAAAACAAAGTTAGCTTATATCAGGGGGACATTGTCCCTACTAAACAACAGAGGCTAGAAACTAAAAAGCCCAGTGCTGGGAATGGACTCCCTTTTAGAAATGCCTTATTTACCTGGTATAGCTGACATATGAGAAGTTGCTTAAAACACATGACTTGAGAGTGATGTGAGCATACAGCTGTTTATCTCAACTCTTAAGCTCCATTAATATATTAATAATTCTCACAAATTCTATCTTTTCCAATCCTTCCTTCTCCAGCTAACCACTCCTACTCTCTTCCCATTCTCCAGGCATTCATTGTGGGCTCTGTGTCAAAAGAAATTGCTTTGCAATGTTTAGAATTTAACAAATTGAATCACATGTTGTTAGTTTTATTTTGTGTGATTATTTTGAGTTCATCATTTTTTTTCTGATACACCAATAACCCCCTTTACTACTAATACTCTCCTGCACAGTGTAAAAATATTTATGGCATTGGAGAGATGGAACAGTGGCTAGAAACAGACATTGCTCTTGCAGAGAACCCAGGTTCAATCCCAACTCAAGTGGTGGTTAATGACCCTCTCTGTCCTCTCTGTAACTTCATTTCCAGGGGGTCTGATACCCTAGTCTCACCTCTGT
>NW_008356327.1:3516502-3530400 GCF_000622305.1 Nannospalax galili
TTTTTTTTTTTCTATAGCCCCAGCTGGTCTACAACTTGTTATGCAGACCCATTTGGACTCAATGTCACAGAGATTTGCCTGCTTCAGCCTCCTGAGTGCTGGACACACCAAGCATTTCTTTGGTGTTTTGTTTTGTTTTGTTTTTTTGTTAAATGAATCTTAAAAATAATTGTTTATTCATTCTTCTGTGGGCAAAGATTCAGATTGTTTCCAGATTTTGGTCATTAAATATAAGATGTGCATTTTTAAATACAGCCTTTGGATAGAATTTTCTTTTTAAATTTGATTTATTTTTTAATATTTTATTGAGCTTTGTGCATTTTATACAACAGTTCTTAATCAAATTTAGACTCCCTCCCCAATCCATGACCCCCAATCCCACCACCAGACCTCATGCATTTGGTCATATATGTTAAGTTCTAGCCAGTCAAGCATTTGTACCCAGATATCCTTCAATAGCATTTTTATTTCTCTTAGAAGAGGAGAAAGTGAAATAGAGTAGCTGAAGGTGAAATGGTCAATTTTATGCAGTTTCATAAGAGACTACTGTTTTTCATTCCCACCAGTAATGTGTAAGAGTGATTTGGGTAGAACTGATACTTATTGTTTATAATTTTCATGGAATTTAATGAGAAGCTCCCTTGGCATGGAATTTTCATTGTGGAAAGGATTGTAAGAACCCACTCAAATACTTTAACAGTTACAGGAATGTTTTGACACTAAACATTAATTCTTCAGTGAGTTTGAGTGTTTGTATCTTTCAAGGATTTGTCTGGTTGCTGTATAAGTTGACAAAATTGTCAGTAGTTTCTCCCATTTTCCTTTTAATGGTTGACATTTCTTGTATTTAAGTTAGCAACATGTGTGTTTTTTGTTCCTTTCTTCTTTCCTCTCTCTCTCTCTCTCTCTCTCTCTCTCTCTCTCTCTCTCTCTCTTCGTTTTTAAAGCTAGAAGCTTCAGTCCCAGCACTGAGGCAGGTAGATCTATATGGTGAGTTCCAGGCAGCTGGAGCTACAAAGAGACTCTGTTTCAAACAACAACAGCCCCCAAAACCCCAAAATAGTACAAGTATGTATCAAACGTACAAAATAGTACATTTGGTATTCTATTTACCTAATGACAAAGGATATATGTACTTGAATAGCTCTCTGTCTCTCTGTCTCTCTGTCTCTGTCTCTCTGAACCAGAAATTTATATATATCTATATCTATATATATATCTATATCTATATATATATATCTCCTTTAAGGCCTTTAGGTAAGTAGAATGAGAATCAAATTTTCATTTTTGACTATCAGTCTGATTAATATTTCTTTAATGCAATTGATTTTCTCCAAAACCCAGCTTTAATATCATTGACAGGCCCTTGCTTTTTCATTTCTTTAATTTGCTGTTCTTAGATTAGTTTTGCTACCATTATTCCAGGTTTATTTTTCTACTTTCCCTATTAGTTTTAGCATGCAGATGGAAATCCCAGCAAATTGAAATCTTTGTCTAATATAACACTCAACAAGTCCAAATTTCTACTCGTGTTACTTTAGAAGAACTGTACATGTTGTTGTACTTGCCATTTTCATCCAGTTTCAAATGCTTTCTAATTCCTTTCTTAATTCTCTTTGCTAACTTACTTAAAAGTAAATATGCAGCCAGGTGTGGTGGCACACACCTTTAATTTCAGCACTTGGGAGGCAGAGGGAGACAGATTATCTGTGAGTTCAGGGATAGCCTGGTCTCCATAGAGAATCCAGGCCAGCTGTGACTACAGGGAGACCCTGTTTCACAAAATGACCCCCCCCCAAAAAACAACAAAGAAGCAAACAAAAACAAACAAAAAATAAACGTGTGTGTGTGTGTGTGTGTGTGTGTGTGTGTGTGGTGTGGTATATGTTATTTAGAGGTTTTAAGATACTTGGTTCCATTGTCTTGTTTTTTGTTCACCTTTTTAACAAGTCATCTACATACCTCATTGTCTTTGTTTCTAATTATATATTTTGTACTTTTGTTTTTAATGTTTTCTTTTTTGATTCTTTGTGTGTGTTTCTTGTGCTGAATTAGGTTGAGATGCTGGATCTATTTGTTCAATATTTTGGAAAATTAGAACATTTGGAAAATATTTTCCTATTCTCTGTTTGCTATTCCAATGCTATGTATGCTGGTCTGTGATTTTAGTTTCTTTGTTTTAGTTGGATAAATCCGATTATTAGAGCTTTAATTTCTCTTCCTATTGCCACGTGTACTAATGCCATCAGTTTTATCCAGTGTCTTTTCAACTCAGTGATTGGTACTTTCTTTATAGAAGTTTGATTTGTGCTTTCTTAAATATTTCATTATTTAGTTTTTGAATATATGGGGTTCATAATGACTGTTTTAATACCCCCGAGTATCATTCTCCCATATGTGTCATTTGCAAATTGGTAATAACTGATGGATTTGTTTCATAATTATGTTTTTCTTACTTCCTTACAATCTAGACAATATTTGACTAGAAGTTATATATTGTCGACTTAAATTTTGTTAGGCGATGCGTGTTTTGTGAGCTGAATATTTTTCGATTCCTGTTACCATCCTTTCACAATGAGGGGTAGTGAAGTTATAAGGAAACAGCCAGATCATTGTAAATTTTCTTGGACAGAACTAGAGCATTGCTTACTTTAAGACCAGTTGTCCTATACACACTGAGCATGTGTACTGTGTGGTGCGATCCTCAGTGCTCTGACCAGCATGTCCCTCAGTCAGATACTGAGAAGAGACAGTAATTCTAAATGCCTGAGATTAGTGGGAAGTGCTGTCTCTAATACTGTCTGAACATACTCCATCTTTTATTTCTCATTGTGAATCTTTTTGATGCTTTTTTTATACTGTAGTTTCAATCAAATTCTTTCATTGTTCTAATGTTAAGTGTCTGTGAGTGTGTGTGTGTGTGTGTGTGTGTGTGTGTGTGTGTTAGGTGACAAAATGTATACAGCTAAGAATTGCATTGTTCTGGGGCTGAAGAGATGGCTCAGCTGTTAAGAACACTGGTTGTTCTTGCAGAAGACCCGGGCTCAAATCCCAGCACCTACGTGGCAGCTAACAACCGTCCATAACTCCAGTCCCAGGGGATCCGACAGACTCTTCTGTCCTCCATGGGCATTGCATGACACAGGTGCACTTACTTACATGCAGGCAATTCACTCATACACATAATAAAATAAAAATAATAATAAAAAGTATTGCATTGCTCTGGACTGTTAAGTAACAGTGAAGGAATCTGTGAATAACAAACACAGTTACACAATTTGGAATCCCACCTGCATACAACCTATATGTTTTTATTTAACACTGATGAATGTTGTATTTAAAATAATGCAAACAGAAAAGTAAATATTGAGAACACATATGAACACACATTTTAAAAAGTATTTCTCAGGTACATGATCTTTTGGATAATTTGATCGACTTTTACTGTTTATTTTTTCCTAGAAATCAAATATTAATCTATATTTCTTTAAGAGTATTATTTGGGAGATAACAGATTGCAATGTTTGCCACACTAAATATTTCAAGACAAGAAGTAGTCTACTTAAAACTGGCTTGAGTTTTCTTTGCTGTTGTATATTTTTACTACATTTTCCTAGTATGTTCAGCTTAAAATACAAACACACAGATGGTGATACACTGTTACTAGCCATAAGGTTGAAGTATGTTTGTGTGTGTTGGTTGGAAAATAATAAAATTGAAGTACTCATAGGCACTAAACAAAATCCACCGTCTCTAGATACTTTATAATACAGCTACATATGGAGCACTTTAATTACCACAATATATAGTTCTAAAATTAGGCTTGTTTATTTCAATGAAAAATTACACAGCCTTTGCCAAACCCAAGTTGCCTCCAAATTTTTTAGCAAGATGAAGGAAAAGATATTGCTAACATTGACCTAAAGGAAATGAAAAAAGAAAAAGAAATAGAAAAAAAAAGATTTTTAAATTGAAGCTATTGACAGAATCTGAAATGTAAACAAATGTCTGAGTGTCTAAGCATTTATGTACTACAGATATCTTTATGTATATATATACACATATATATACCATATTTCAAAAATTAACCAGAAAATATTAAAACATTAAAAAATTATTTCCCACTTCAGATTGTTGCAGTACAAATAGAATTCCAATTAAAAAGTTAGTTCTTTTCTAAAACATTTAAACATTTTTAGTTGTATGGTTTCATATGCCTGATTTGTTTCAAAAATATTTATCTAAGAAAAGAGCAAGTAAAATAGCTCTACTGTATAAAAAAGATGGCTACTTCCAGAGAAATAAATCAGTGTAAAAATCTGTCCTCTAGATTTAAGTATTGGCAAATAAGATATATGGGGAAAACTGATTTAATGACTCAGAGAAAGTAAACTGAGAATTTTAGTTGACATATTGGTTTCTGTTTTCTTAAGTATGACAGGGAAAGATAAAGGAAAATCATGCATTTTAGTCATGTTTGCAGACAATAGCGTCATTTCCATCTTGGTTTTTGTACACTTTATTATCTAGTACAATACTAACAAATATCTATTAATGGAATTATTATTTATAATCTAAATATTTCTCTTTTTAATTTTTGTTATTTTTATTCATTTATTTTGTCTAAGTGTGTGTGTGTGTGTGTGTGTGTGTGTGTGTGTGTGTGAGCAAGAACGTGAGGTTAGAAGACAACTTGAGGGTGTCAGTTCTCTCTTAGCTTATGCGCCCTGGGATCTAACTCAGATCTTCAGAAGTCAGACTAGGTTCCTTCACCCACATAGCCATCTCACTGACCCTTATAACTAAACATTTTTCGTTCAGTGATAAACACATTAAATTGATTTTCCGAAATACTGATGTTTTCAAAATCTTTGATATGTAAATTATGCCTCTCTATTTAATAGTTAAGCTTCATCAGAGAAGTAAGAAATTAGTTACTACTTTTTAAGTGAACACTTCATGAATTAACTACTTTATCACAGGTTTTTGTTACACACAATATCTTTGCATTTCAACTTCACTTATGACTAATCTAATATAGAAATAAGAAGATAAAGATTAGAACAAAATGTATATAAACTGTATTACTCTAATGAGTTGATAGTTACTTAATTGTATTTGCAAATGATCAGTCTATGCATTCACTGCATGATTTTCCTTTACTTCTTCAATTTATATTTTATTGTATTAACCTTTGGCATTTTGAAAAATCATATTAAACTTAGTAATTACTATTTTCCCTGAAGATCTCTTTTCTCTTAAATTCAGTATTCGACTTAGTAAAAATAATATTTTTATTTGAATAATACATTGATTATGATTTTCTAGCTGATGATAAATCCTAATTGTTACTTAAAATGCAAAATCAGCCATCATTTTTCTTTAGTTTGTCTCATAATTCGAAAATGTTGAAAGGATAACTCCTATTGCACTTTTCTCACTGCATACGCCACTTTTCAGGCTTAAGTAACACAGTAATTTAAACCCTAGATTGAAACAGGTGAAGGTCTGAAAATGTAGTAATGTACTGATACAAGTAAGTGAAATATTTTATAGGTACAATGAATTGAAAGACAGTAAGGAATTGCCTCAGCAACCTCTGCCTACAAATAGTCATGCAATGTTTTGGGTAAACCAATGGCTTTTTCTTGGTCTTCATGAACCAATGACATCCCTTCCAGACCTCACCCAATGGAAGCAATTTCAATATGGAATTAATTCATTTTTCACAAAATGGTAAGTCCTATAAAGACAGAAAACAGAGGCATCTTAAGATGAAAATATTAGGTGACCTTGCCTTTTTTCATAATTTTCTGAAATTGTTTCTTTTATGTGACTTCAGCCTGAAATATGGTCTTTTTTCTATCTCTGTTGTAAAACTGAGATAACTTACATAGAAAGGAGTGCTACCAGTGCAGTCTCATGAAAGAGATGGATAGGTGACAGCCCGTTCTTTGGCTCTTTATAACTCTGGAATGTAAGGTAAAACCAGACTCCACCAATTACCAAACTCATTATGCTTATAGCATGTAAAGTAATCTCACTTTAACAAAATCATCCCTTACACACTTGGGTTACCTGTGCTTGGTCATTTTTAACCACCTTCACATTAGTGCATTTTGGCTAAGTGTCATAATGGCATGCATTGATTTGTCAGCTTCTTTCTGAATCATAGAGGCAGGCAGCTTCTCTAACAATAACGGTAAACCTTATGATACCCCTAGCCAGTTGTGAAGGAAGTCATCCCCTCCCAATTTGTGCACTGAGCAACTTATTCCCTAAAGTGTGAGATTTGATTACCTTTTCTCAGCATGCATTCAGACAAACGTTATTATTGGTCATAAAATTATCCAGCCCAGTGACCTATGGTGACAGTGAATTTCACAAGGTGACTGCCTGCTGAGTGAAGCATCTTCTTTTATTTGTTCTAAATATTTTATATTATGGAGCTGGGAAAAAATAGGGAGCAACTTCAGCTGTTTAAATAAAGTGACACTGCCATACAGTTGCAAGGATTTAGATCTATTTTTCCTTCACTTTCACTGAGTAAGGTTTTCAGATTTCCCAAACAAAAATACAGGGCACATAATTAGAATTTAATTTAAGATAAAACAATTATGGACTAAATGTTCTTCATGTTAAGGGAGCTTTAAATTACAACTTTACATTACAAATTTCAGTTTGTTATTTATTTTAATTACTCCTATTTAGGTGTACTGTAGGATACCTGTCACATATTTTTAAGGGATTAAATTTTACCTTTGTTTTAAAAAATATTTATATTTTATAGGCTACTTTTATCAGTTTTTTTATGCAATTAGGCTTTTCAAAT
The DNA here is from genome assembly GCF_000622305.1 of Nannospalax galili. Taxonomy (NCBI): domain Eukaryota; kingdom Metazoa; phylum Chordata; class Mammalia; order Rodentia; family Spalacidae; genus Nannospalax; species Nannospalax galili. The sequence goes on from NW_008356327.1 coordinate 3,523,335, forward strand.
GTGATGATTTGTCAGCTTCTGTCTGATAACAGAGGCAAGCCTGAATTGAATCACTCACAAGTGTTCAAGGGTAGAATAGTTGGTAGAAAAAGCTGAAGTTCAAACTTAAACTGTTAGAAAAAGAAAAAAGTGAGGAGGAACAAGGCAGATAGAATGTATTTTCTTTCAATACATTTCTTTAGACATACTGAGATGCTAGCTCTGAATAAAAATGTGTACTTTTTTTCTCCACACTCAGAGCTACTCATGGATTTTTATGTAAAATTCATAAATGACTGCTGAACTGTGTTTGCTGCACCACTGAATCTATATTTAACTGCTGCCAGAATGCAATTGTCACTACAGGGAAATTTGTACAGTACCAGAAAGGTCAAGATACCTGCCCAGATGGGAACACTTCAAGATTATTGGTGCTGCAGCCACGGCTGGAAGGAATCCTCTGCCAGGAAATGTCCCTGTCTCCCTCTGCCTCTGCCTCTCTCCCTTTCACAGTGCTTCAATCTCTCATTTATTCCTATTTCCCAGAGGAAGTTGCCATACCAGGCAGCTCCCATGCATAGAGACCCTCGCAAAGCTTCTCTGCTAGAACTGAGAAACTCACTGTGTAAACACTTCCTGCATCTATGAGAAAATGTAAGAATTTAATTTTTCTTAAGGGAAATTCCTTAATAGAATCATTGATGTCAAAAAATCACACGCACATCTATGTGGAAAGAAATACATTTCAATGAATTGTGGCTAACTCTTTAGAAACATGACTGGAAACCAGTGAGTGCTCTGATTGTGTTTTATATTATCAGGGTAAGGATACAATTATTTTTGTCCTTTGAATTTAGCAGTGCAGATACTCTCAAAATTCTCCTGAGAAAAGCATACACACATTTTCAATGTTTGTAGTTGAGGATGTTCCATGTTTCAACAAAGCTATAATTTAGGAATAGGAATATACTCAACTTACAATATAACTGCAAAAAATAAAATATCTATTTGTCTATCTCTATTATCTATGTATCTACATATCTATCATCTATCTATCTATCTATCTATCTATCTATCTATCTATCTATCTATCTATCTATCATCTATCTATCATCTGTCTTCTATCTATCTACCTATCTACCTACCTACCTTTCTATCAATCTTCTATTATCATGTACTCTATTATAGGAGAAATAACAAAAGAAATACTGAAATAGCAAAAATCGTGAGCCAAACCAATAAACTAATAAGCTCATTAATTTAAAATGTTCTTGCCTCTACAGAAAAGAATTAGTGGGAAAGAATATGGTAATTTACTTGATTTAATAATCTTTCTTTATTTGCATATATCATAGTACCACATCATATTCCATAAATATACAGAGTTATAACTGTTAAAATTAACACTTACCTACATGCAGGCAATACACACATACAAATAAAAAATAATAAATAAAATATTTTTAAATGCCATTTTTCTATTATACTTAACAAACCAAATGGTTCTTAACATTATAGATTTGTCCTTCAATAGTGATTTAAAGATATTTTTATTGCTAGGGTCATCAGAGAGTAGGAACGTAGTCTTTTAGGCGTCTAGAAGGAAGGGATGCAGCTAAACACCTTACAATGAGAAAATAGTGACCACAGCAAAATTTATCTCACTTGTGTGGAAGTCAAGCAACTTTGTTTTAGAGGAAGGTGTCTCCTAAACTGTTCTAAGACTTGTGCTTGACTTTATTCTTAGTAAAGCCCACCTTACATGGCAGACTTACTTGGTCAAGGGATTCCAGATGCAGGAGTTCAAATTCTTTTCCTTTCTAGATATGTTGTCCTGAGATGCCTCTGAAGGTAGAGGAACTTTATTTCATGTGAACCAACATTTCTCCGAGAAAATAGGTGGGTTATAATAATTAGTTTAACACTGTAGTCAGTATTATTAGTACACACACACATAAGCAAACAAACACACATACATACTTGCTGAATTGTTAGACATATTGTGAAAGTCATCTAGATTCCAAATTATATATGGTAAATATTCTTCCTTTCTTTCAGGTTCGCTCCTTATAATATACATACAGGCAAATACACACACACACACTCACACACACACACACACGCGCGCACACACACACGCACACACTTGTGACAGGTTTAGGAAAACAGATGAGCAAATGAAATCCGAACTATGTCTGGATCAACTTCAGCAACACAGTAGTTCAGATTACTGTGTTGTAGTTGTCTGGATACCAGATTACTTTGTGGGTCATGGCTTCATCATTGCTACAGTACAGACATTTTCTGTTGACCAATATGAATTGTCTACATCAAGGTTTCTAGTCTGTATCCTGGCCAATCAGAATGACAAAAGAGCAGAAAGAAGCATGGCTGTATTTTAAAATCTCCTAGAATTTGCTGAAACAGCTTTTGCTTTTCTTTCCTTAGAAGTGCTTGGACATATAATGACATGATGACTGTCAACTAGAGGGGGTAGTTTTCAGTCTGGGAGCCAAATTGCAGAAATTGCATTGCTAAAGAGAGGAGTGGAACATGACTAAGGAAAGTGAGCCATCAGCTACCACAAGTAGTACAGTCAACGGTTACCACAGCAAGAAATCAGTTCTTCACAGAAAAAGGAAATTTCAGGCTCCTCAGTAGCCAATTTCTTCAGAAAGCAAAGCCTTCTGTCCTCATCAAACTTTCTTCAATGGTGCCATTGTTGATGCTTCATTTTGCTTTAATTCTCATTGCTTCTTGCCTTCCAATAACTATGGAATTTGTAATTTGAGGCTGAGCTTGATTTTTACCATCACTCCACACAACTTCTTATTTAAAAATGTAAATCATATATTATTTAATTATATTTATTTTTTATTTTATGTATATGGCTGTTATTCCTGCATGTGTGTAAGTGTACCCATGTTAGCAAGTGGTGGTGGAAGAAAGAAGAAGGCATTGGATCCTCCTGAAAAGGAGGTATGGACAGTTGTTAGCTGACATGTTAGTGCTGGGATTTGAATTCAGGTCTTCTGCAAGAACACCCAGTGTTCTTAACTGAGCCATATCTCCAGCCCTGTGAAGACTATATATAAACCCTTGAAATTTTATATTTTATATTTAAATTCTTGTAACTTTCTGGAATTTTCTTATAGTGTGGAGACATTTAATGAATAAAATTAGCCACTCTAAACATCTGTAATCTTTGGGGCATCTCTATGCTTAGTCAATGTTTACATGCCTCCGTAGAAATTTATGAAGCATTATTTATATTAAATGATGGACTAAATACCAAAATTCTTTTACAAAAATTTTCTACTTGGTTTTGCTACTATTGGTAGATACTGAATGCTTTTAAAAAATAAGAGTGCTAAAGTATGGAAATATATTAAAAGAATATAAATGGAGTTATTCTATAAAGTGGGGACAGTACCCCAGCTAGACACTTAAGCTTAGCAAATAAAACATCAGGACTGGGAAAGAGGTACTTCTGTTTGAGTCATTGGCAAGTGGAATCCCATACATCACCAAACATCATAGCTATTACCATTGCTCTTGGTTACTCTCTAGAGCATGATGGTTAAGAACCTATTGCTAAAGACTAAACATACTTGAGTCATACAAAGAAGTCAAGCAGGTACTGACCTGAAAGCTTTGTTCTTACTAGATAACTTTTCTGGTGCTGGAATGTGTTATACATGCTACTGGAGAAAAGTAATCATCAGTCTTACTCAGCTGTGAACCTCATGAGCTACACTGACTGGCCTGGCAAAACAGGTCCTCTAGTGTAATAGTGGCATGAATGATACAGCAGTAACCAGCTTCCCTCAGACAGTATTTATGGCTTCCTCCAGGAGATGAAACACATATTTGGCACCATTATTGGAAAACATGTGGCTAGTAGGTCCTAGGTCCCAGAGGATAATGTAGTACTTATTTTCTACTTAATATGTGTCATATTAGAATGATTACTAATAACTTATTGCTACACTCATAGATTAGTGCATCTCTACTCCCATCAGAGATACTTCTTTTTGCAGTAGAAGGCAATTAACACAGAGAACTACAACTGGTCAACATACAGAGAATAAGACTTTGAATGCTCAGTACGAATTGGGACATCTATTTCACACACCTTCCCCCAGTCTCATGGGTATATGTGGAATAAAGGACTGAATTATTGTAAGAGTTAGGAGGTTAATGATGAAAAGGAAACAGTATGTTCCAGATAGCAGGACAGGTGCACATATAAACTCACTGAAATTATGACAACATTTGTAAGATCTACTCAAAGCTCAAGCCAGACAAAATCACAGCATGGAAGGAGGTGTACATGAAGTCTTAACTCCATCTTTTGGCATTTGATAGCTTTGGGTAGAAGAGGCATCAGTTTTCTTTAAGGATATTACCTCTGGGAGATTTAAAACTCTTCAAGGCAGATTGCATATTCAATAGTTTTGGGGCAACATGCGTTGGACTGAATGTGGTAAAGAAAAAACAGGAATTTGGGTGGCTGGGATGTAGTGGGGATCTAGGAGGAGATTAAGGAGGGAATAAATAGGATCAGAATATATTATATGAAATTCTCTAAATCAATAAATGAATAAAAATGTCCATATATATATACACACACAAACAGTTGAGTTTTTTGTACCTCATACAAAATATCTTAACTATCTTTATATCCCCTCCCCATCCATACTCACAATCACTGCCCCCACACCAGATTTCATGCACTCTGTCATATATTTTAAGGACTATCTAGTTAAGTCTTTATACCCAGATGTCCCTCAATGCAAGTTCATTCACTGGACTCTGTTCAGTCTTTCTAGAGGCACTCTCTTAAAGATCAACTATCCCTCACACAGAGTAATCAACTGCCAGTAGTTCTTTGACTAAGGATGGAGCCTGCCGCCCATTTTCCCTGTTCTATGCTGGTTGAGTTTGCCTAGGTCTTATGTATGTTGACATATTTGCTGTAAGTTCATATTCCCAGAGGTCTGGAAGACTCTGTTTCCCTATGGTCATGCACCAACCCTAGCCATAACAATATTTCCACCCTTATTCCACAGCAATGTTCCCTGAGTTGTGAGTGCAATCCAAGGACATATTTTCTTCAGTCTCTTATGGAAAAGAAAAGTGTGCTTAGTCTCACTGTCTTCCCTTCAGTTACTCCTCATCTCTTACTCCTTCATGCTCTTACCTATGTACTAGAAAAGCCTTTTCCAGGACATCTTCATCGTTGTGTTTTTACTTAGGCTTGTAGAGACAGGGTTGGTCCTCCTGCATTAGACTCCTTAATGCTTGGATTGAATGTAGGCATGCTCCACCTCAACAATGTCTTCACAGTGTTATTTTGCTTTCCATGAACACCCTTGAACAAAGTATGTAGTCCATAGCACTTTTCATACTTAATGAAAAAAAGCAATCATTTTCTTAGAATTTCAGCACCAAACACAGTTCCTGATTAAATATATATGTTTATGGGACTGGTGGAAGAGAAGTAGGATGGATAGTTCTTAGATAAACAGTAGTCTGGTATGCAATTTGTATTTTATAGAAAGAGAAGTGTGTTTGTTTATTATGATTTGACTATGAAATGTCTCCCATAAATAAATTTGCTGAAGGCTTTGTCTGAAGCTAATCATGCTATTTTGGCAGGTACAAAAGGCTTTAGGAGGTGAGCCTACCCATAGGATGTGAATCACTGGAGATGGGTCTTTCTAACCTGACATCTCTCCATCTGTCTCTACTCATTAGCCACTATGATTTGACAACTTTGTTCCATCTCACCTTCCTGTCATGGGGCTTTGCTTCACCACCCTCAGAAATAACAAAGGCTAACAAGGGTGGATGAAACTCCTGAAACCATGAGCCAAAACTAATCTCTCTTCTTTTGAATTGCTTTGGTCAGCTATTCAACCATGATAAAAGTTTGAGTAAAACTTTAAATGCTCTTTAAGTTCTCTTACTAATACCATCTCTTAACCTTTGTGTATCTCTCATTCTAAAATGTTAGCATTCTAAAATCCATTTATTGTCTAAAAAACCATATTTATATGCAGTGTATATATCTCTTGAAATAAGTACATAGGTACCATTTTCTAAATTTCTCTGTTTTAATTATTTATTGAAGTTCAGCAATGTACCAGTTATTTTTCTAAATCATATCATGCAACTATTAATCAAATTTAGACCACCTCCACCATTCATGTCACCCCAGCCTCCCACAAGACCTCATGTATTTGGCCATACATGTTAAGTCCTATTCAGTCAAATATTTGTACCCAGATGCTCTTCCTGCAAATTCATCCACTGGAGTCTAGTCAACTGTAACCTACAGTTCCTCCAAAGCCTAAAATTGATGGGGGAAGTATGTCTAGAGACCCATACTGAGCACACTGGGAAAAGGGGTGGAGCCCATTGCCATATTGAACACAAGGAATGGAGCTACCCAACCACAGGCAAACACAGCACAAAAAGCTGGGAAAGACTGGAGGCAGGATAGGCTGATGGTGGTGTTTCATGCCTTTTTAAGTCACCCCCTCCTAGATGTCATAAACTATGCAAAACCCAAATAAAATGCGTTATGTCAGTTTTGTCAATCCGCATCAGGAACACGAGACCCTGAGTGAGCACAGGTCTCTTGGAGAGAGGGAAAAATGTAGTGCAACATCAGCCTATCTAAGGATCTTTGGTAAGTCCTACTCCTCACCCAGTACTAACCAATCTCCAGTAGTTCCGACTAGGGCCAACCCACCACCTATTTCCCTTGATCCATTCTGGGCCCTTGTTTGATTGAGTTCTCATGGGTCCTATGCTCGATGCCACCATTGCCACAAGTTCCTATGTGCAAGCTTTCAGTGACCTCTGCCCTCTCTTCCACAATGGTCCCTGAATCATGGGTGGGAAAGGTTTAACATAGGAGTTCTAAACAAGGGCTTAACAGTTTATTTTAAATTCTTTGTTTCTCTAATTACTAGCATGCAGCATTAATATTAGTTTGTGAAATCACAGTCTGCTATGCGATCACTTTTATGAGCATTTGATCTGAACTAAATTGTCCTGAACTGGGTTCTCGAATCCC
>NW_008356327.1:3530517-3540862 GCF_000622305.1 Nannospalax galili
TTATTTTTTGAGACAAAATCTCATTATAGCCCCAACTAGCCTATAATGGTATATAGCTCAGGCTGGCCTTGATCTCACGGAGATCTTCCTGCCTCTGTCTCCCACTTGCTGGCATTAAATATGTTCACCACCATGCCAAGCTGTTTTATATTTAGATGGTTAAGAATAGATGCATGAAATTTCATAATTAATTTATACTCACAGTGACCTTCTCCTTTAATTCATATGAAATAACTGTCTTCACTTCTAATATTATTTTGTGCATTAATACACTTTTAGTTTAATATTGCCTTGGAGATGTTGTCTACTACACATTTTAACATCCCTCTATTTATATTCTGTTCTTTTATATAACTGGTATGTTAATATCTTATTTAAGAAATACTGTGTGATTCTTATATATATTCAATATAAGGGCAAATTTTATTTTTTATTAAATTTCTGTGTATTTCATACAGAACATCTCAATCTTAATCATCTTTATATCTCTATCTGCACCAGCACATTCCCATACTACCCCCACTGGAGTCCATATACTCTGTCATCTCTGTTAAGGCCCATAATGTCAAGTCAGTGTGCCCAGATGTTCCCCAGTGCAAATTCATCCACTGAGGTCTAGTCAGCCTATCTAAAGTGCCTGGTTTTAGGAACATCAGCTCTCCTTCGCCTAGCAACAATCAATTACAAATGTTCCTTCAGATAAGAATGGGGTCTGCTGTTCATTTTCCCAGTTCTGTGCTGGGTTTTTGCCTTCATGAGTTTGCATGGAACTTGTGTATGCTCCCACCATTGCCATAGACTCATACGAGCAGGGTCCCAGGAATTTGTAGGACTCTGTTTCCATGTGGTCATGCACCTCCTTCCTGGCCCTTACAGTCTTTCTAGCCCCTCTTCCTCAATGGTCAAGGACCATTATTCAGCAGACTATTGATCTCTACACTTTGGCCATTTGTGACCTTTTGTGTTCCTGGCTGGATGAGAGAGCTTCATTAATGAGAACTGACAGATACATTAGAGTCCTCTTCTTTATCCCTGTTCTATGTTTCATGAGCCTTGGGTATAGATGTTGCATTGGAGATGTGTCACTTAGGCCTGGGCAATTCATAGACAATGTCTATGTGTGACCAGTTGTGGTACTTGCAATAGTCTCTGACGGGTGCAAAATGAGCTTCTTTGATGAGTGGTGACTGGATATTTGTCTCTAAATATGAAGAAACATATTTTGTACATAGTCAGAAATCATATTAGTTTAGTGATTTGACAGAGTTAGAGTTTTCTCTAAGATCTATGAGCACTCTAGCCATGTGTATTAAGTACCACACGTGAGTTTCCTCTTATTGAGTGGGCTTTTAGTCCAATTAGGTGGCTGTTGATTGCCCACAAGATAAATTGCTATAACTGCGCCAATGTCATATGCTCTGCTGGACATTGATGTCATTATTTGGTCCTGAAGCTGGTGACTGATGTTTTCCCTTGGCACCTTTATAGCAGTCTCCGAAGCTATGAGAGCTAGCCTTTAGAGAAAGTGGTGGCAGGTCAGGTGCAGCTCCTTTGCTTCATATTCTGTGTTGGAAGTGTGCTCTGTCTTCAGCAATAAGGTTTTACCTTCAAGCCTGAGATGGAAGCAACCTAAGTGTGCCTCAACTGAGAAGTGGATAATGAAAATATGGTAAACTTACACAATGGAGGTCTATTCTGTGGGGAAAATAAAAGAGGGAATCATGAAATTTTCAGGTAAATGAATGAAACTAGAAACTGTTCTACTAAGTGAAGTAACAGACTCAGGAAAACAAAGAACATATGTTTTCCCTCATATGTGGATCCTAGCACCAAATCCTTATAAGTCAGTATGTATCCAGACATAACTCCAGGAACTAGAATAATGAATTGGAACCAGGGAGGTAAAGGGAAAGAAAGGACCTGAGAGAGAAGAACAGAAAGAGGTGTTACTAAGGGACAAATGGATAATGTGGTTACTAAAATAGGAGGGAATAGGAGAGGTTACACAAAGAACCTTGGAGATGAAGGGGAAGACGGTGGTCAACAGAGGTGGGACCATAGGAGACTGGCATTATTGAGTGATAAATGGGGAAAATGGAGACATTTTAAATAGGGAAACCATAGCAGAAGGATTAGACAGTGAGAGAGAGAGGAGAGAGAACAAATGCATAGCTAGTTTTAAAAATCCAGAGGGAATCATATTAGTTCAACAACTCAATAACTGCACATACATGTGCAATTATATCTACATGAGTCCATGTGCATAGCTAAAGGCTACATAACAAGAAACAGTGCCATGGAGAACTCTTCCTTTACGTTATTGGACAGGATGGTCCAAGAGACTCCCAAAATTACGCAGTCTATTGCCATTTTTAGTTTTTTTTTAAGAGTTCTTCACACTGATTTCCATAGGAGTTGCACAAGTTTGCAATCCAACCAGCAGTGGATAAACATTTCCCTTTCTCTTCGTCCTCTTCAACATTTAGTATCATTTGTTCCCTTAAAGTGGTATTAATTTGCATTTCTGTAATTACTAATGATGTTGAACACCTTTTAAGATGTTTCTCAGCCATCTTTATTTCTTCTTTTGAGAACTCTGTTTAGATCCTTAGCCTATCTTTTTTGGGTTACTTAGTTTTTTGTTTATTTTTTTAAATTTCTCTATATATTTGGAATTTTAAACCTCTGTCAGATGTGTCCCTGGTGAAGATTTTCTTCCACTCTGTGGATTTTCTGTTTACTTCCTTGGTTGTTTCTTTTTATGTTCGAAGCTTTTTAGTTTAATGAGGTCTTACTTGTTGATACTTGACCTTAATTCCTGAAGAGTAGATGTCCAGTTTAGAAAATCCCTTCCTACACCTATATCTTATAGGCTATTGCCTATGTTTTTTTCTAACAGTTTCAGATTTTCAACTTTTACATTGAGGTCCTTTCATGTATATGCCAAATTTTACTAAATATATGCTGGTAAATATTTAAAAACTATTTTTGCCAGTGAAAATGAGAAATTAAACAAGAAATAAATATTGAAAATCATTTCCAGTTCCTGTGAATCAAATATTCACATATGGCTAACTGTGAAGTACAACCTCACTAAAGAGATGCATACTTGGTATACCATCCTGAGTACAAGTTTATAGTTTTTTCTACAACCACATTTGAAGGACCTGGTACGATGTTAGAAGTACCATAAGACTGAACTCTTGATATAAAATCATGAAAAGGTAGGAGAAGGATAATGAAGAAAAATTAACTCTTGCATGTAGTTATTACTTTTCCATCATTCCATTAAATTTTCTTCAAAGAAAATGTCAATACAAAGTATTTAATAGTTGTTACATATATTCACATATACTTCTTCATACAAAAGATTGTGTAATACTTCACATCATGATATAAAAATGCAAATTTTTCTGTCTGATTGATGTTTTATTGAAGTTCCTTGTAAAATCTATGTCTCATCTAGATAAGCTAAATTATTTCTAAGTCTCACTTTATTCATACAATAGGTTTATTAACATATATCATGGTTGAGGAAAATAAGATACATAGTACATTGCTTAGTGTGTCATAGATGCTTTACAAAGTCAGTTATCTTTGTTTCCTATATAAAATTATTTATAAGTGTTTCAGATTTGTCTTTAAACATAATCTTGAATATACTCATTCAGTCTTCTTTAAGGTTTGAAAATGAGCACAGTAATGATATTTTGCTTTTTTGGTTCACAAACAATAAGTAGTGATTTGTCTCACAAGATTGCTGGTCAATAATTTAAGATGAATTATCATTTTTCAGGCAGGCCTCATATGTCTGGTCACACTAGCTGCTGGGTGCAAGCTAATGGATAGGGAAGTAGGCAGCATTACTTGACTCTTGCCTTTCATTATGCCAACCAGCAGAATAAACATATTCTTATGAAAGTAGCAGGACAACAGGGTGTTCAGGTTACTGTATTGGCTACCACTCAGTTGTTCAAATCAAGTCACATGATTATGCAGAGTCAGGATGGGGCAGTGCTATGTGGCTTGCATACAGAAGCTTGTTAACAATTGAGAACATTAATAGAATCTATATAACAAACATAGGATTCAAATTAGAGATTCTTTTTTTCCCATTAAAAAAAGTTTCAAGGGGTTGGGGATTTAGCTCAGTGGTAGAGCGCTTGCCTAGCAAGCGCAAGGCCCTGGGTTTGGTCCTCAGCTCTGGAAAAAATAAAAAGTTTCAAGTGCCTTTAATATGATGAGCATTTGTACAGATATCTAAAACACAGTGATGTATAATGAATGCACAAAGAAACGAATTATCACTTTAACCATAAATATCATAAAAACAAGCCATGCGGCAGTTTCAGCTTGAGTTAGAAAATGAAAAAATGAGAGAATCCTCATTGGAGATGTAGAATACATGAGGATAATCATGAAACAAATGCAAGTGTGGTGTTCGGAGGACTGCATGGGAAATCTCACCTTAGCAGGTATGTGCTGGATGCTGGAGAAAAATCTGATCTCTGATTGGTGACACTAAAATTGGAAAGGAAAATATAAACATGATTTAATTTTAAAGGAAGGTAAGAGAACTCACATAGATCTGCTTATCTCTGCCTCCTGAATGCTGGGGGGACTAATGTTGTGTGCCACCAACACAGTCATATATATAAAGAAAATGCAAAATGCAGGGTCTGGAGGGAGATATGGCTCAGCGGTTAAGGGCACTGACTGCTCTTGCAGAGGACCCTGGGTTCAATTCCCACATGGCAGGTACAAACTGTCCTTGACTCCAGTTTCAGGGGAACCTGAAGCCCTCTTCTGACCTCTGAAGCATTGAGTGACCCAAGTACACTCACATCCAGGCGATACACTCATACACATAAAATTAAAATAATAAATAAAATATTAAAAAAGAAAATGCATACAAATACTGTGAATGGAAAATTATATCAAATTATTTACAATATTGAATAATTTTGGAGATAATTAAAAAATTATAGCCAGGTCTAATACTTCAGATCTTTAAAATATTTTGTTATTTTTTATTGTATGTGTATGAGTGTATTGCTTCCATTTGTGCAAGTGAACCTGTGTCCTGCAATTCCTGAAAACTTCAGAAGAGGGCATCAGATTCCCTGGAACTGGTGTTTCTCAAGGTTGTTAGCCCCGATGTGGGTGCTGGGAATTGAACCTGCGTCTTCTGAAAGAGCACTCAGTGATCTTACCGGCTGATACATCTTTCCAGCCCCAATACACATGTTCTTAATACCAGCACTTGGAGGCAGAGGTAGGCGAAACTCTGTGAGATCTAGGTCATCGTAATCTATATATCAAGTTCCAGGGTAGCTGGGGGTACAAAAAAAAAAGAAACAAAAACAAAAAACCCTGTCTCAAAAAAAAAAAAAAAGAAAAAAATTATAATCATGAACATAATGCTATAAAATCTTTAACAGAGAATGAAATGTTAGATATACTTACATTCTATTTTCAAAGAATATGGAAGAGTTTATATCATAGGATAAATTAAATCAATATTAATTTCTGAAGTAAATAATCAAGATTATCATGCATGAAGGAAGCCCAACATCTGATTACACAGCAGTAACTAGTTCAACTATTTTTCTCACTTCATTTCAGTGCATTTTTTAGTATAATTTTGTGCTTTTCAGAAATTCATGAAATTGTTATATTTTTACTTAGAGTAATATTGGCAAGAAACTTTGACCATCATTCAGGATTTTAGTTTTGTTAGACAGAGACAAGAATGAGGGAGAGAGAGGAGGGAGCAGGAGGGAAAGAGAGAGAGAGAGAGAGAGAGAGAGAGAGAGAGAGAGAGAGAGAGAGAGAGAGAAATTGAATCTACTGATATTTTGTCCTTCAACTTCCTTGTCTCCCTAAGTGAGAGAAATGCATTTATATTTCTCTTACATAACCAAACTTACAAGACAAAGTAGTGCTAGCTAAGACACTGCAATGTGAGCTGAACTTTTACCATGGAACTTTTATGTTTGACAGGGCACTGTTTTTGATTGAAGGGAAAATCTGAGAAACAGTCTGTGACTATTCTGGCAGGTGGCATTTGGTATTCAGTGTCTTAAAAATTAATGAACTGATTCTTTTATTTGAGGAAATCAAAGGACAGCACTTGTGAATGATAAAAATCATATTTTCAAGTAATAATACGGGTTTAAGAAGCTAGCACTTTGCACTTTGAGCTCAGATTCTTAACAGTGTTGAGGCTCCTATACTTTTTTCCATATTGTTTCCATATCACATCATATATTGTTTCATTATTTAGAAGATTTGCAAATCTGTTTAAAACAGTATTTTCCAAAACACCGAGTAAGCATGCTTATAAATCATGCTCTCCTTTTTTATATGATAAATCCATTTAAAATGCAAAGCAGATCTATAAATTTCACATCAGATTCCACATAATAGTTGACTTCTAATGAACTACTAGTATTTGTCGAGTTCAGTGTCACATAAACTAACTTTATTTACATTTTTCTGAATAAACAGCTAAAATCAGTCTCCATCCTCAAATACATATTTATGTGTGTGTGTGTGTGTGTGTGTGTAGGGTTGAAATTTATTTTTATATTCTAGCCCCAAAATAACTCCCATAGACTGAATGTAGAGAACAAGAATCCCATAGCTTTATATTGTCATGTTAAAGGGATTTGTGAAGAATGTCATCTCTATCATCAACACTTTTGGAAAAATTTAACTTTACTTATGTTAATGCTTATTTTATTTAAAATAATAAATGTGTATTTTACTTTCAGTTTTAATTTGTGTGTCATAAAAGCCACATGAACAAAAGACATTCAGCCTCTAATAATATTTAACTGTGCACAAGAGCCCTAAAATCACCTTTAAGAACTAATGCATAGATTGTATGAAGCAAGTACAACAATGGAATCATGGAAAATACTCTCCAAATGGCTTTCATTAACTTTATAATGATATTGTTATCTAGAAAGAAAAGTGGCTTGGGCATCAATACAAGCAAAATTAAGTAGCCATGTAGAATAGCGGTGAATTTACATAAAGAAATTTGAGAACAAACACTTGGGGTTTGATGGAATTTATTCACTGACCCTGAAATGTCAACTTAACATAGATACTAACGTGGCATGCCTCCCTTCTGTGTTCCATGTGATATGTGAATAAATCTGGAGAGCCCTAAGTACACATAAGTATGTACATACAGTAATTTAGATATATCAGAAAGAAGTCTATCTTAATTCAGATTGACACCACTGATATGGTACATCATGTTTAATTTTATCATTGTATAGTTTAGAACTAGATTTCCCCTAACCTCAAATTGCTTCCTTTAAGCCCTAGAGCACTGACCTAATAAAAATGTGATCACCATATAGGTAGCAATTTATTACTTTGCCAGTGACTTTTTATGTGAACGCTGAGAAACTAATTTGTGTATTAGGGAAAGAAATTAATTAGCATAGAACAAAGACTAAATGAAATTTAGTAAAAATGAAATACAGCAATATTTGGGTTTGCCAATCTGTTTGAAAAAACTCAACCTAAATTCTGAATCAGTAGATAATTTCTAATTCCCATTAGTATTCTTAACAGACATATTCTGTACTTGTGAGACTCAAAGCACAACATAAAAGGAGTTGAAAAAATATATATAGTATATTTTGATTCTTTTTCTCTCTCTCCTTGACAGATGGGTCCTCTGGCTGTTTCCCTCCCATGATTGGCAGACAGTGTCCTAGGATCCATAAGATGAAAGCACACACTGTTAGTTACAGTATCTATTACCCATTGAGTTCAAAGTTTTGTAACAGAAATACCCAAGTGACAGGTAAATGGTGATACCTTTAAAATATTTTCCAAAAGTTTAACCTCTTGGAGATGTAGAGCCTAGTCCCTTTCTTTTTGAGTTAGGATAAACACTACTCTTTAAAGAATAAAATTTATTAGAACTGATGCTGTTTCTTTGCAAGCTGGAGATAAAAGGCCCAGAAGCCTCATTCTTGCTCTTCTTCTCTACTTGGAATTGCTCACTCTGGGCAAGCTCATAGCCAGGTCAAGGTAAGCCTGAAGCAATCCTAAAGAGGATACATGCTGGAAGCTATTGCCTTCTGTCAGTTTCTGTGTCGTTAGGCAGCTTGATGAGAAGATAGGATGCTACAATCAAATACTAGTTGTCTCAGGCCACTCAGCCCAGTCATTTCCAAATTCCTGACATGCAGAAACTGTGAGATAATGTCTGCTATTTTATGATGCTGATACTTGAAATTTTGTGTAATGTATAATTAGCCAACATACCTCTGCTGAGTGGGCAACTTTAGTTATTAAGTAAGCACCCCATATGGGGAGGCTTAGAATTACAGAACCTAAGCCACTCTGCCCAGATTTCTATCTTCAAGTAATATTTAATCAGAAACTGAAGAAAGAAGAGAAATAATTTCATTACTGACTTTTTTTCCATTCTCTTCAAGTTCCTACATGTTTTAGCATATCCTCTCTTTTTATTTTGTATTAATATTTTAAATTTATGTGCATATGTGAGTGTCTCCCATGTGTGTTCAGGTGCCCAGAGAGGCCAACGGAAAGCTCTGGATCCCCTGAAGCTGAAATTTCATGCATTTATGAGCTTTTCCTTTAGAAAAGAAGCAAGTACTCAACCACTGATCCATCTCTCCAGCCCATCTTTTCAACTTTTTATAATGTATGCGTGTGTGTGTGTGTGTGTGTATGCTGACATGTGTCGTTATGTATGTACATTTATGCATGTACATCTGGAGGACAGAGGACAGCACAAGGTGTTATCTTCAGAAACATTGTTCACATATTTTGAAACAGGGTCTCTCTGACCCAGAGCTCACCCCTTAGTCTAAACAGGCTGGCCAGCAGCCCCAGAAATCCTTATGCCTCCATTTCTTTGAGATGGTATTACAAATGTGCACCCCGAATGTTACAATGGGGATGCTGATTGAACTGAGGTCCACCATGTTTAAGACACAAGCATGTTGCTGACTGAAATACCTCCTTAAACCTCTATCTTAGTTTTGATATTTTCTTATGGATTTATTTTTATATTTACTTTGATTCTTTTTCCCTATGAACACATCAATGACAAAGAAAAAGAAGCCTATTGTAGCTTTTTAAGAATCAAATAGTTCTGAAACAAGTAGAAATGTAATGCTCATACATGATAAACACAGCATTTTATAGTGACTACTATAAAATGATTTAGAGACTGATTTAGAGACTATTGACTATTTTTGGTTATGATAATTAAGAATCAAATAAAAAGTCTTTATGTCCCCTCTGCTTCCCTGGGCTTGCAGGACCCGCAGGCCTCTCTCCAACCCGCAGGCTTCTCTCTAAGGGTGAGAGAGAGAGAGAGCCCTCCAAGCCTTGACTCCCCCAACCTCACTCACCCTCCCATCTCTCCCTCCGGTCTTTCCTCCTAGCATGGGTCTTGTCCCATTCCCTGTATTGGCACCCCGGACAACTGTGGAACCACCATTGATTTTTCCTGATCCTGTGCATCCAGAGCAACTAGTTCCTTCTTGGGTCCCCAGGGGTGCTCTGGGCCTGGCCCCACCCTCACCTTCCTCTGCCTCCCTGACTCTGCACAACCCTCCAGCCTCTTTCCTGGATGCCTGGGCTGACCTTTCCTCTTCCTGGTCCTTTGCATCCAGACCAGGCCAGCTCCTCATTGCAGTCCCCAGGGGCCCTTGGAGCTCCCTCCCACCCCTATCTTATTTTGTATCTCTGGGTGGCACTGCCACCAGCTGCCATAGTCCAGCATCTTTCCTGGGCCCAGCTCAAAGGCCAGTCCAACCCCCGAATTCTTGAGGTCAAAATCTATCCTGGAGGGATTCAGACCTTATGAGAAAGCCTGAGAGCATCTGATCCTCATCTGACTTGGGCCTCCTGGGGAACTCCTGAAGACAAAAGCAATTAGTCCACACCAATATAAAATCAAAAGAGAGAACCAGAAGCTTAGACAAACCAGTGTTTCATGCCCCAAAATAAACCACAAAGACACATAAAGTTCACAAAAAGAAGCAGACCTAAACTCGAAGGCTTGAGTCTCACACAAGAATCAGAAACTACAAAAGAAATTCACGTCAAAATCACAGAGAAAAAATAATAACATGAAAAACCAAAATAACATATTCCCACCAAATACCAATAGTCCTCTAGAGGAGTACAATGAGAACCCCTTAGAGATAATGCAGGACATAGAACTCAAAAGAACAATTATAAACATGATAAAAGAATTCAGCGACTTTAAAGGACCCACAAAGAAATCAAAGAACTGAAGGAAGATAGGGATAAACTTCTGAATGAATTCAGAAAAGAG
>NW_008356327.1:3540973-3544309 GCF_000622305.1 Nannospalax galili
ACTCAAGCAAAGATTATGAAAAATTTAAGAAATCACAAGAATGGAATATGCAGGAATTGTGTGACACCATAAAAAGATCAAACTTATGAATCATAGGCATACAGGAAGGAGAAGAATCCCAAGATAATGGCATGGACCAGATCTTCAACAGAATCGTGGAAGAAAATTTCCCAAAATGAAAGAAAGATTTGCCCATACAAATACAAGAAGCATATAGAACACCAAACAGACAGGACCAGAAAAGAAACTCTCCATGGCACATCATAGTAAAAACACTACACG
Organism: Nannospalax galili; assembly: GCF_000622305.1. Classification (NCBI taxonomy): domain Eukaryota; kingdom Metazoa; phylum Chordata; class Mammalia; order Rodentia; family Spalacidae; genus Nannospalax; species Nannospalax galili. The sequence continues at coordinate 3,541,256 of NW_008356327.1, forward strand.
TACAAAACAAAGAGATAATTCTGAAAGCTACAAAAGAGAAACAACAAGTCACATATAAAGGAAAACCCATTAGGATTACAGCTGACTTTTCAGTGCAAACTAGGAAAGCCAGAAGAGCTTGAGCCAAAGTATTCCCAGTTTTAAATGACCACAGATGCAACCCAGACTACTATACCCAGCCAAAATGTTTATTATAGTTGAAGGGGAAAGAAAAATCTTCCATGACATACATAGGCTGAAGGAATTCATGTTCACAAAACCAGCCATTCAGAGAGTTCTGGAGCTGAAGAAAGGAATGACTATATCCAAGGAGTGGCAGAAAGAAATTCAATGAAGGTATAACTGTGGAAAAGTAAAGATACATCATGTATGTAAATAGAAATAAAAATGACAGGATTCAATACTCATCTTTCATTAATAACTTTAAATAATATCAGACTGAACTCCCCTGTCAAAAGAGATACAGACTAAGTGACTGGGTTAAGAAACAAAACCCATCTTTTTGTGGTCTGAACGAAACCCATCTCACTTTCAAGGACAGACACTATCTTAAAGTGAAAGGATGGAAAAAAGTATACCAAGCAAATGGTACTAAGAAAAAAGCAGGTGTAGCAATTCTAATATTTGACAAAGTAGACTTTAAACTAAAACTAATCAGAAGAGATAAAGAGGGCCACTTCATTCTGATCAAAGGAACAATAAATCAAGAAGATATTACAATCATGAACAAATATTCACCAAACTCTGGTGCACCCAACTTTATAAAAATAATATGACAGGACTTTAAGACCCGGATTAATCCCAACTCATTAATAGTAGGGGACTTCAATACCCCACTGTCTCCATTAGATAGGTCAATGGGGCAGAGAGTTAACAGAGGGACATCTGAATTAAACAATACCATATAACAATTGGACTTAACAGACATCTACTGAGTGTTCCACCCAAGCACCAAAGGACATACTTTCTACTCAGCACCCCATGGAACCTTCTCCAAAATCGACCAAATACTGCGGCACAAAACAAACCTCAACAAATAACAAAAGATTGAAATAATCCCATGCATTCTATCAGACCACAATGCAATAAAGCTTATAATCAACACTGGAAGAAGCCCTAATCACCACATGAACATATAGAGATTAAAAAACAGACTCCTGAATGATGAATGGGTCAAAAGAGAAATTAATAAAGAAATAAAAGTATTCCTGTAACTAAATGGAAAGGACAATATAACACAACAAAACCTCTGGGACAAGCTGAAAGGAGTCCTTAGAGGGAAGTTTATAGCCTTGAAAAATTGGAAAGAACACAAATAAGTGACTTAACGTTGCAACTCAACACACTTGAAAAGCAACCACAAATGAAACCCAAACCCAGCCGACAAGAAGAAGTAACAAAAATCAGGGCAGAAATTAATTAAATTGAAACAAAGAAAACAATACAAAAAACCAACAATTCCAAGAGCAGGTTCTTTGAAAAGATAAACAAGATTGACAGACGGCTAGCCCAGTTAACTAAAAGAAAGAAAGAGCCCCTCCAAATCAACAAAATCAGAGATGAAGGGGAAACATCACCAGAAAGATACAGAACATTATAAAGGAATACTTTCAAAACCTATATGCTACTAAATTTGAAAACCTAAAAGAAATGGATGCATATCTTGAGGCATGGGATCCACCAAAATTAACCAAGAAGAGTTTAACAGCTTAAACAGACCCATAACATAACACAAAAAGAAATTGAAACAGTAATACAAAAACTCCCGACTAAAAACAGCCCAGGACCAGATGAATTTACAGGACGATTCTATCAGACATTTAAAGAAGATTACATCCAATATTACTTAATTTATTCAAAAAGATAGAAATGGAGGGAGAACTTCCAAATTCCTTCTATGAAGCCAGCATCTCTTTAATACGAAAGCCAGGTAAAGATACAACCAAAAAAGAAAACTATAGACCCATATCCTTAATGAACATAGATGCAAAAATTCTCAACAAGATACTTGCAAACTGCATACAGACACACATCAAAAAGATCATCCACCATGATCAAGTCAGCTTTCTCCCAGAGGTGTGAGGATGGTTCAATATATGTATGTCAATAAACATAATAAACCATATAAATGGGCTTAAAGACAAGAACCACTTGGTCCTCTTCCCTTCTCAATAACTGCAAAAAAAAAATATTTCAGAATAAACCTGACCAAAGACATTAAAGAGGTCTACAATGAAAATTTTAAACCATTAAAGGAAGAGATTGAGGAAGACATCAGAGGATGGAAGGAGTTCCCATGATCATGGATTGGAAGAATTAATATTGTGAAAATGACCATCCTAACAAAAGGCATTTATAGATTCAATGCAATGCCGGTCAAAATCCCCATGACATTTTTCAAAGTATTGGAAAAAAAAATCCTAAGATTCATATGGAAGCACAAAAGACCTCAGATAGCCAAAACAACCCTGAGCCATAAGAGCAATGGCAGGTGGATTACTATACCATATTTTAAACTGTACTAGAGAGCTATAGTCATAAAAACAACATGGTACTGGCACAAAAATAGACCCATAGATAAATGGAACAAAATTGAAGACCCAAATATGAGTAAATACGATTTCAGCCACCTGATTTTGACAAAGAGGCCAAAAATATTCACTGGAGGATAGACAGCATGTTCAGCAAATGGTGCTGGCAAAACTGGATCTTCACCTGTAGAAGAATGAAACTAAACCCCATCTTTCACCCTGCACAAAAGTCAATTCCAAATGGATCAAAGACCTTAATGTAAAGCCTGAAACTCTGAAACTGTTAGAAGAAAACTTTGGAAAAAAAACCTAAAAATTATAGGTACAGGAAATGATTTTCTAAACCAGACATCAATTGCTCAGGAAACAAGAGCAAGAATTAACAAATGAGACCTCATTAAACTAAAAAGCTTCTGTAGATCAAAGAAGGGAACCAGGGAAGCCATTCAGAAAACCCACAGAATGGGAGAAAATCTTTACCAGCGACACATCCGACAGAGGTTTAATATCTAGAATATATAAC
>NW_008356327.1:3544733-3547035 GCF_000622305.1 Nannospalax galili
TAAAGAAAGATGAAATCATGAAATTTGCAGGTAAATGGATAGAACTAGAAACCGTTATACTAAGTGAAGTAACACAGACTTGGAAAAAAAATGACATATATTCTCCCTCATATGTGGATCCTAGAACCAAACCCTGATAAGTGAGTATGTATCTAGACATAACTATATGAACCAGGATAATGGAAAGAAGCAGGGAGGTAAAGGAAAAGAAAGAACCTGAAAGAGAAGAACAGTAAGAAACAGTCCTTAATAAGGGAGATATGGATAAAAATTGGGTTAGTTTAAGGGAGGGGGGGAGGGAAGGGTATGCAAGGAACCTAGGGAATAAGGGGAAAGAAGGAGCTCAAGAGAGGTAGGACCATAGGAAGGGTATTATTAAGGGAGAAAGGGGGAAAATTGGATCACCTTAAGTGGGAAAACTATGGTGGAGTGGTGAGACAATGTGAGAGATAAATAATGCCTAGCTAGTTTTGAAACCAGGGAACTACATTACTCCTACAACCTACTGACAAATTATACATAGCAGATCAAGAAATATATGTCTAGGTAAAGTTTATCAGAGAACAACTGGTCTTTATCCAAGATTTATCTACATGGCACACAGTAATTAAAAGTACCAGACTGGTGGAACTAACCCTCTTGGATGTTTAACAGTCATACTTTGAGGCCTATACTAATTTTGTGAGGGGGACATAAAGGACAGTTTTTGCTCTTTGCTCTCCTAGGTCGACTAGTTCCAGGGGATTATGAGCATCTCTCCAAATGTCCTGTAATTGTGGTGGGTCGCCTGTCCTGTTGATCAAGGAGGCCAAGGAGACCCCACCAGATGGACTTGAATCAGAGTCCAGTCTACATAGAATAGGGTCAACACAGAGGAATCACTTCTTCCATGCTTCTAAGCAAAGCCAACCATGGTCTAGCAGGACATTTGACTAATCTTCACATAGGTAGAAATGGTAAAAGAAAGGAGCCAGGGGCTCCTCCCATGCCGACGTGACCCCTGGGGAATATATCGTCAAACAACCTTAAGAGTAAAAATAAATTGGTTTATCAGGGCCAACAGTATGGCCTTAAACATCCAAAAGGAAAGTATAACCAAAGATTAAAGGGGTCAATATAATTTCTTAAGAGTCCATATGTATAGCTAAAGGCTACATAACAAGCAGCAATGCCAGATAGGAGATACCTTCTTTTGAGTTGTTGGCCACGTTGGCCAAAATGACTCCCAAATAGTAACCCAGCATAGAACTGGGAAAATGAACAGCAGACCCTCATCTTATCTAAAAGAGTATTGACAACTGATTGCTGCTAGAAGAGGAACAGCTGACCTTCCTTAAACAAAGACCTCTAGATAGGCTGAGTAGATTCAACAGAGGGTCAAGTAATGGGGAATAGCTGGGGTGCCAACAACACAGCAGGCAGTAGCAGGGATATCAGAGTATAAGGGTTCTAGTGGGGGGAGTGAGGCTATGGGAGGGTGCCATCTGGGAAGCAGGTGTATAGTTGAATAAGATGGTTTGGGATGTTCTATGTGATACACACACACACACACACACACACAAAATCTACAAATTTTAAAAAATGTATTATATTTGAGGAGGAAGCATAAAATTTATGTTATCCTAATTAGTAGTGGTGATAAACATTACCATTATAATCCACCAGAAGACATCATAGGCATACACGGGTGCCAAAGGTCCAAGTGCAATGGATTATGACTAGTAATAATCAGATGCATACAGATTAGAGATGCATGTGCCAACATCTCAATGTTAGTAGCTAAAACAATTAGTTTTTCTGCAAGGAACAATATTTTCTAAAATGAAATGGAGATCTTTTTTAAAGGTTAAAAAACTCATTCAATTTTATGTCTTACCAGGCTTATGCTGAATTCAATGTTGTGTAGCTAACTCTATTAACTCAACTGTGAATCTAGAAATGTGCACCCACTTGTAAAAGAGATGTACTCTTACTCTGGAGTGTGATACTGAACATGTTAAATCTGTAGTGAAATGATTCTTCTGATCATGTAGTTATTAAAAATTAAAAATAATAATGATACAAAAATAATAGTAATAATTAGTAAATGTGAAAATCATTGCCATTGAAATCTACCTGATGACTTTATATCCATGCTCAGATGCCAAGGAGCTCAGAAATTAACTGACTGTCACTACTAATAATCAGCTATATAGAGATGAAAAATGCATGTGCAAACATCTTAGTGTCAATTACATTGAAAATGAATTTTTCTGTATGAAACTATGTATTTTAATGATGAAATGGAGGTCTTTTTTAAAGG
>NW_008356327.1:3547049-3579182 GCF_000622305.1 Nannospalax galili
GTTGGAACCTCATTTAATTTTATGTCTTATAGAGTTTATAATGAGTAAAAGATTATATAAGGGTAATAATTCATCTGTAAACCTAGAAATGTACAGCCAATTTTGAAAGAGATGTACCCTAGCTCAGAAAAATGTTATTGAATATGTCAATGCTGTTGTAATGAAATGCTTCTTTTAAGTATGTGTTTATTAAATAAATCATTAACTGGGGAAAAAATCTTTATGTCATAAAAAAGTTTGTTTTTCTCTTCTAACCAAATTTCGTAACTGTGGTCTACATATTTTTATTAGTAGTGGGGAAAGTATAAAATATTATTGTACAGTTTTCCTATTTTAATATCTGACATGGTCTTATTAAAAAATCCTAAACAGTAAGATGAAGAATAAATTGTTCATATTGGTTTGAACTAATTGCAAATTAAGTGCTTAATATTTTAAAGACATTCATTTCATTACAAGAGTTATACTATCATAGTCCCCATTATAGAGCTGTGAAAACTGCAATTCAGGGAGTTTATCACGAAGCCCAGGGCAATGCTGCTAGTGAGAGTTAGACCCTGGGCTTCCATGGAGGCCCACTGCTGGGAGAGTTTACACCCCTCTACTCCACCCCACTGCCTCCCAAAACTAGATGCCTAAGCACATTCTTATTTTAGTTAGAAAGCTCTCCTCAGACTTATGCTGAAAATTCTTGCTTTTATTTACATTTTAAAAATATTTCATCATTCCAAAAATTTCCATAGCCTACATTAATTAGCCTATCTATCTATCTATCTATCTATCTATCTATCTATCTATCTATCGATCTATCTATCTATCTATCTATCGATCTATCTATCTATCTATCTATCGATCTATCTATCTATCTATCTATGTATTTATCTATCTATGTATCTATCTATCATCTATCTATCTATCTCTCTATCATCTATCATCTATCTATCATCTATCATCTATATACATTGTGTTTTAGAATTAATTCTGTCAAAAGCTTTCAGCTCTCTAAATATATCACATTAACTGAGCATTTATTTAACATTTAATGTAATTATTCCCTAAATCTAATAATTAGATTTTCAAAACATTGCTGGAAAATTTCAAGAAAACATATATTTTTAAGTAGATAAGGCTTGAGTCACTTGCCCCACTGTTTACTGCGGTAGAATCTGGAGTATTATATTCTGTCCATTTTCCTTATAGTTAATGTGGAACAGGGTTATTTTAAATGTTTCATATTTTAGAACAATCAGTTTTAATACTTTGTATCATTTCTGTTTTCCCTTGGCCTTCTATCACTGGCGTGAATACTTCCACTTTTGTAGATACATATTTTCTTTACTCAACATCTTAAAGCTCAGTTTTGTGTTGAATTAAGGTTTTAGTTTAAACTAGCAAACACACATTAATTTTCCAGCACATACTGTGTGCAAACCACGTGGTGATTTACATATTGCTCTACAAGGCTGTCAAAAGAATATTTCTTTGGTTTACAACATCCTGTAACTGTTGACCTCAGCTGTGTTCAGCTGGTGACCTAAGGGATTGATGTTTTCCTCACGTGGATACTAGAATAATTAATCATGAATGTGAACGTGATTATGCAGATACTGGCACATTTCTCATGATCGAAAGTATTTGCTCATATCATTGCTATAAATATTTCAGCATACTTTCTTAGTAAAATTAAATGACTACTGTTTCCTTTCTAAGCTGCTTGTATTTTTCCTTTAATTTAAAAGACATTAAAAATTTTAAATCTTTCAAGCATACTCATTGGAACATTTTTATGACTGTACAATTTCAATTTTTATCTTTAAGCTGTTGTATTAAAGTGCATGTCATAATAGAAATATTAACTTTTTCAGGCCTGGACTAACTTTCTTAACAGATTCTGTTTTTGTTGTACACATTACCTTCTCCCTAGAGCAGTGATGCCCTTTTGTGAAGTGGTGGATAGTACGGTACTATGCAAAGTGGGGAAAACTGATTAATTGCTTTTTGAATAGTAAATGAAGCCTTCTAATTTAATGAATATTTCAAGAGAATCAATTCACTTTGTCTCTCCAAAGGCAAAATCCCAAAGGGAGAAATTCTTTGGGGTGACCTAGAGAACAAATTGGAACCTCTACAAGGTTGGCACGCAGCCGTCTCTTTTCCCAAGTGTGAAGATAATCAGTGTACTTCGAATATATTACGCATAACCTAAAATAAATTCAGCTTCAGAGTTTAGATTTACAAATTATTCTGAGCAGTTGAGTTATGAGGCCAGGCCAAGAGCTCTCTGCAGCTAAAATTTGTTTACAATGAACATACTGCTAAAGTGTACTGCTTAAAAGGCAGGAGGGTGTAATGGATAGGTTGGTAGACTAAGAGCATGACTACTTATAGTCAAAAAAGTGAACTGCATCTTAAATCTTCTGAGCATATACTATGCAAATAATTTATATGGTGTAGCCATTTAAACCTTTGAACCAGATTCATTTTTATAATCATTGTTGTAGATTACAAGGCAAAAAAAATCAAGTTAATTTCCTTCTATTTGCTTAAACATATTTATGTTTAGTTTGCTGTACTTTACTTTTCATTCATTTGAAAATGTAGATACCACACTGGTGTCAGGGTAGCTTTTACAGACAGTCTTTTTCTCCAGTAGAAACAGGTGATGATTATTTAATTTTAATAAATTATTATGCTTTCACACATATGTAAATGTAAATTTATATCTGAGAACATTAAACTAATGCCCTAAGAAAAAAAGGTCGGTATTTATTGAAAGCATTGTCCACAGTTGAGTCTTTCTGATTTTCTTTGCAATTTAATTTTCTGATTTTTATAGCACCTTCAGATACCTGTCTAAAAATTTTTTAATGAAATGGTTCAGAGAAAAAGAAGAATAGTTTAAGAACTGTAACATAATGGATGTGAACATTTCTAAAAAATATGGCTTTATATTATATTGAGCTAAAATAACTGGCAACTTCTTCATTTGAGTATATTTATCGTAATACCTGCTTATGATTATTTCTCTCCTTTGGATGGCAGTTAGAAATTAGCTGAGACTTCTATTCTTCAATCACATTTAGTTATTCTAAATATATTCATTAATTCAAAGTAATGGAGATGCATAGACTATAATGATGTATTTAAATTAAGAAGACTAGCTAATAGGGCATCAAGATATATGATAAAATGCAATAGAAAAAGAACTCTGTCATCTGAATCTCTGCTTTACACCAAGTAAAATGGTACATGTGAACACTAGAAAGACATACCTCAGAAGTGCTTATTGGACTCTTGGATTCCTTCTTCATTAGTGTGAAGAAAGCTGGCATAATAAAATCCCAATGCTCAAATATTGAAAGCTTAGAAATTCCTGTAAGCACTTATTTTTAGTTAAACATAAAACAGTGTTTTTGCCCAGATCTTAGAACTACATATCATATGTCAATAGAAAAATGAATTTCCTCCAGAGGAAGCGCTTCTGTTACACTTCAGTCTATTTCACTTCTATATCAGATCATTTATACTTCCCAGAAGCATTGGGAGGTTTTCTGAGCATGAACTCGAAATTTCCAAGGAAACTTGCAGAGTACAGGTGTAAAAAAAGAGTGATGTAGTTTAAATCACTTTAAAAATAAAGTTTATTTTCACTGTAGTGATACAATGTCATCAGTAACTTTCACTCTCCATTGACTTTATGTTTGATTTCTTCTCAATATCCCTCTTTATTCTTTCAAGACACTATCAGACCCTCATTTTACAAGAGTCATTATTATCCACAAACTGTTTTAACTGGAACGTCTCATATTTTCTCTTTTGGAGGTAATTTGAACAGCTTGGGATAAGACATTTATGAAGGACATGAATATACTGAAGAAGATAAATGCACCACATTTATATAGTTTGAAGTTTATAGTTGCCCTCATTAAGCAGCTGGCCAGAACAAACCTGAAAGAGTTTGTGACTGCAGTGAAATCTGTTCAGTCCTGCAGGGTCAATCCCAAAACTGATTAGGAAGCGTCCTTGTGTGATACTGTTTTGTAAGTTTAATAATGCAGATATCATTAAAATAGTTTATGCATTGTTGATTTAAATTATTATTTATCATAATTGCATTTATTGATACTGAGTGTATTGGTTTTCTAAAGTGCTGAAACAAAAACACCTCAGATTTAATGACCTAAAGAGCTGAAATTTATTTTCCTGTAGTTCTGGATATTGGGAGTCAAGATCAAGTTATGGACAAGGCAGGCAAATCTCTGGGTCTCTGTCCATGTCTTGCAGATTTTTTTTTTCTCCTGGTCTCCTCGCTTGATTCCCTCTATATGGAAGGTATACAAATTTCTTTTTTGTTGTTGTTTTGTTTTGAGACATGGTGCCCCTATATCACCAGCTGGCCTGGAACTCATTATACAGGCCAGGCTGAACTTGATCTCAAAGAGATCTGCCTGCCTCTGCCTCCCAAGTAATGTGTGTGTGTGTGTGTGTGTGTGTGTATGTGTGTGTGTTTCTGTGTGTGTGTGTGTGTTTCTGTGTGTGTGTGAAGGCATGCATATCAGGATCAGAGAACAACTTTTAGCCTTCTATCATGTTTTGAAAAAACATCTTTTTGTTGTTCACTGCTGTGGTCCCAGCTAGCTGACCAGAGAGCTTCTAGGAATTCTACTATTTCTGCCTCCCACATGGGTACTGCCACGTATAGCTTAACGTGAATTTTGGGGTTCCAAATTCAATTCCTCTGGCTTGTACATCAAGCACTTTATTGATTGATCCATCTTCTCAGCCTCAAATTTCCTTTGCTAAAAGGAAAATTTATCACACTGGACTAAGACAACACTAATGACTTCATTTTAGCTTAACTCTAGAAAGAACCAGCAGAGTCATAAACTCTTCAGTTATTTTGTCACTTTGACCAAATACCAAATATCTGACAGGAAGCAACTGAAAAGAGAAACAACTCACTTTTGCCCATGGGTTAAGAAATTATCTTCTGTCTTGATAACATTTTCAGTCAGGAAACAGAGGGACTTTGGCAGAAACCACTTTTGAGCAATAACCAATAGGCCCACCCCACTAACCCATTTCCTCCATCAGGTTCCAGAAATTTCTACAAACCCCCCAAACAATGCCGGTGTTTGTTAACCAACTAATCAAACATAAGAGCCTATGGGAGACAGTTCACATTCAAACCATAACACAATCTCAGGCACTGGAAGAAAGAACTTTAACATATAAATTTTTAGTGTGACACAATATGGCCCAAACCTGATAGTAAATTAAAACTGATATTGGGGTTTACCTTTAATTGAGGAAAATTTTACATGGTATCAAGTCCACTAATTAATTTTATTTATTCATTTTTTTTTTTTTTTGCCTTTACTTATTTACTTTTTGGTGGGGACAGAGTGCCACAGTGGATACATGTAGGTAAGAGAACAATTTGCATGAGCCGGTTCTCTCTTTTTACTATGTGGAGTTCAGGGATCAAATTCAAGGCATCAGGCTTGGTGACAATCACTTTTATCTACTGAACCATCTCATCAGACAAAGTACATTAATTGTAGGGGTTGGAGAAATTACTTATTTACTTTTTGGTGGGGACAGAGTGCCACAGTGGATACATGTAGGTAAGAGAACAATTTGCATGAGCCGGTTCTCTCTTTTTACTATGTGGAGTTCAGGGATCAAATTCAAGGCATCAGGCTTGGTGACAATCACTTTTATCTACTGAACCATCTCATCAGACAAAGTACATTAATTGTAGGGGTTGGAGAAATGCCTCAGTGGTTCAGAGCACTGGCTGCTCTTGCAAAACACCTGGATATGAATCTCAGCACTCACATGGCAGCTAACAACCTCTGTAACTCTGGTTCTAGGGGATCTGATGCCCTCTTCTGTCCTCGATGGGCACTGCACAACACAGGTACACTTACACACATGAGGTCATAAAACTCATACACATAAAATAAAAACAAATAAAAAATAAATACATTCATTTTAAATGTAGAGGTTGATGAGGTTTGATCAATGAATAAATTCACAAGACATACACAATGTTGGAATGATACAGAATGTTTCCTTCAACCATTTTTAGTAATCTGCCCCCTTCTCAAACCCAAGCTTCAGTCAAGTACTTATTTTCTTTGGGGTACTAACTCTTTAATAATTTACATTTTCCATGTATATATTAGTTATTTGGGGGCTGCTATGATAAGACACCATGACCAAGGGAACTTATAGGAAGAAGAGTTTGAGCTTACTGTTCCAGGTTCCAGAAGGATTAGCAACCATCAGGACAGGAGGCATGGTGAGGTGGCTGGATCGGGAGCAGAAGGTAAGTTCTCACATCTTCAAGGAGGCACAGGAAGCAGAATGAGACTGGAAATCTTGTAAGGTTTACGAACTCTCTAAGCCCATCCTCAGTGACGTACTTCCTCCTGAAAGGCCAAACCTACGACCTCCCAAAACAGAGCCATCAACTAGGGACAAAATGTCCAAATATTGGAGCCTGTGGGGGACATTGTCATTCAAACCAACTCAATGGATTTCAAACAAACAAAATTACATCCTATAGCTACAGTTGCGTCTCATTTGTTTCACTCAGCATTTTGGAATTTGATGATCTCTCTTGCTCTGCTTATATTGGACATTCCACCATAATCCATTTTGTCATCCCAATTTGTTACCCTCATGATGATCTCTAGGACCATCTCCAGTTTGGTCCCTTCTGTATTTTTGACTTTGGAAGTTTTTTGTACCTGTCTCTCACTCCTTGGTCCATAAACCAGGAGTTACATTGAATTTAAAGAAATTTTAAGTAAAAAGCTTTAGAATTTGTTGATTTCCTTAAATGTGTATCCCTTTCCTATTTAGCTGATTTCTAGTACTTAATATTTTCTTTTCTATTTTGATTTTGAATTGTTCCTTGCTTTTAAAGTTCTAAGGTTAAGGAATAGATTTTGCGGTTTAGTGTTTTATCTTGTGGTAATAAAGCATTTAAAAAATGGTACTTATCCTTATATATTTAGTTCAAAGCCCAGCATACCAGTTCAGATAAGCAAGCCCAGAACTGAAAAGCAACATAGTTTGGGTCTAGATCAACGTGGGCAACAGAGTGATACTATATCTAAAAAAAAAAAAAAACAAACAAACAAACAAAAAAAAACCAGTTGTGTATCAATCTATTTGTTATATTTTGAGATTTTTATTAATAAAAATGTTATCTATTTTTTACCTCATATTCAAGTACTCTTAAGTTTATCTAGACTAAAGCATATATCTACTTTCTCTCCTATAGTACTTGATAGCTCTGCTCATTTCTTACCCATTACTTATGTTAGTCTACTGTCTTTTTATAGGCCATTAGAATTTACACTGTAAATTCTTATTTTGGAGTTCAGCCAATTTGTTTTCATGTATATATGTATATAGTGAAAATCATACAATATATACTATATACATAGTGAATTTCATTCTTAATCATATTTATAGCACCTTCCCTCTATGCACTCACCATATCCTTCCACCACCATATTTCACACATTCTGTCACATATGTTAAGCCCTAGGGAGTCAAATTTGTGTCTCCAGATGTTCCTCAGTGTGTGCTCATCAGCTGGAGCCTGTTCAGCCCACCTAGTTTCACGTCCTTAAAGAAGACCAACTCTTTCTCACCCAGCAAGGATCAGCTTCCAATAGCTCCTCAGTTATGGTTGGGGCTCATTGTACATTTTCTCAATTCTTTGCTGGGTTTTAGTTCAGCCTTTCAGAGAATAGTTAATGCATAGGTTTTTAGTCTCGCTCTCTGCTTACTCTCTTTGATTCTATACAATGCATCATGAATTTCTAGATATTCTTCCTCTCTTGACCTCTTTGTTCTGACACCTCTGACAGTGAAATTGTAATTTCTTTTGTCCAATTTATGTAAAGATTCAAAATGCTGTTACTTAAAATACAAAACATAGTGAAGTCTTGTTTTCCCCTCAAAAGTCAATTCCTCCCATTTAATCATTCTTTCCCTCCCTTTCTCCATTCCTTCCTTCCCCTTGTCACCCCCACCCTGCCTCCTTCTCTTCTCTCCTTTTTCCTTCCTTAATGGGAAGAAAAATAATTTAAGAATCAAAATATTCAAGTTGTACTTCCATAGTCACATTATATTGTGAATAGAAATGAAAACACATTTGACTTTAGAAGATTTGAAGTTTTACATGTATTTTAACTTACAGCAATGGTGTCAGCATGCACAAGACCTATGCAAAGTTAAGCAGACAAAAGCCCAGCATAGAACCATAGGAATCAAACCTTTAACTTTTTGGTTTTATAGGCACACACCTTTAATCCCAGCACCTGGGAGGCAGAGGTAGGTGGATCTCTGTGAGTTCAAGGCCATCCTGGTCTCCATAGCAAATCCAGGCCAGCTGGGGCTACAGGGAGACCCTGTCTCAAAAAAACAAAACAAAAGGTTAGATTGGAGAGATGGCTCAGAGGTTAAGAATGTATACATGTGTGTTATGTATATGTGTGTGCCTAAATGCATTATGTACCACATATGCATGAGGTTGCAGAGGCCAGAAGAGCACATCACATTCCTTGGATCGGAAGTTACAGACAGTTGTGAGCTTCCTGATACAGTTGTTTAGAATTGAATCCTGATCCCCTGAAAGGGTGCTAAGTGCTTTTAACGAATGAGACATCTTGCTAGACCCATTTGGTAATATTTTAAATGAAAATCATCTTACAAAACTCTTTAAGTGACTCATTTCAATGAAATATATGCAAGCATTTGGTGTTCATTGTCCGATGAGCATAGTGTTACTCATTTAAATGTCCCAACTATATATAAACTGTTGGGAGAAGATGTACTAATTATTTTTGTTTTTAATCTAATATAATTATAAAAAAACTGCCTCATAAGGAAGATTGCTTTCTCTGTTTAAATTACTGAAGCTTTTGCCTGCATAGAGAATGTGTGTGAAGGTTAACTGTAAAAAGAAACATTTGTTCTTTTTAGTGTGAAATCTTTTACTGTGAAGGTTTAGATTCTATTACCCACCGTGAGATTTTTCCACTTTCAGGAAGAAAACCAAAAATGAACCAAAGCTGTATTTGTGGTTCACATCTGCTTCTTAAGTATTAGGAAACACTTGCTTCTCTCAATCCCTCCTATTTGCTTCATCTTTTCAGAGGGAAACACTTTTCTCTGAATCAAGAACTACTTATTTTTCAGCTAAAGTAAATACAGGTCTATATCTCTTTTCATTTGTGTGAAAAGCTGACACATTCTGTCACAACATAACTTGAGTAAATGGGAAAGTGACAGCTTCCTGGCAAAATTTTAAAGAGATAAACATCTATTTTTGTTTAAACAGTCATTGAAAAATCAGATAGAAGCTTTCCAGGTTGAAAGGAGGAAGAATGCACGAGTGCTGCAAATTGGTAAATGAATGCATGCAAGGAAACTTCCGTTGTCAGCCTTTGTGGTTTGAAGGACAGCTCCATGTTGTCTGGAACTGAATGATAATGTTCTTCAAAGAACAAATTATAGCAAGATAAAGCAATCATCGATAAAATGGCTTAAAACAGAACCAAATCTGTGATTCACATAATTAGAAAGAACTTATTTTAAATTGAAGTTCTGAGTTGTCCTTTTTCCTGATGCTTAAGTGTATTTGTTTTAGGCAAATATTGTGCTAAAAGCTGTATTAGTGAATTTTAAAATGGCTATAATCACATTGCTGCTATTTATACTTTGTGTAAAGCCTCTGAAGTGGTTTTATTTATATATTTATTATTGACAGACTACCATCAAAGTGAAGATATTCCTGAACTTTGTAATCCCAGAAATCCTCAAATTCACAATCTTTCAATCTCAGTTTTCTCTAATGCTGGGAGTACATGGGTACCCATGGCTGAAACTGCTCATTTGAAAAGGTGATTTTTCTGTACATCTATTTTGCTATTACTGCTTCCATGTGTAAGTGCTTCCATCTAGGCTTATTTTTCTTCTAACCTATGCATGTACTATACCAACTATTGTGTCTGACATCAGTAATATTTATAACGCTTATACCCCCACCAAGTAAGGGCTATAGAATATACTTTCTTATAATTCAACACAAATTTATGTAAAATAGGTGAAGTTATTTGATTAAAATCATTATCAAGAATTCAATAAATGAGAAATTTTATTTTAATTGTTGAAGCACAAGATCCCAATATCAGTCAGAGGTCTTTAATAAATATGAGAGTATTAGATTATCTATTCTCACCATTGTCTCCCTTATTTATATAACAAATGATTATTCTTCTGAATTCTTTTTTCTTTGGTCCATTAAAATAGGTTCTACCTGTAGCTTTAGCTGGCCTGGCATTGGCTCTATAGAACAGGCTGGCCTTGATCTCACACAAATCCACTTGCTTCTACTTTCAAGTTCTGGCACTAAAGGTGTCCACCAACACTCATGGCTTTTTGAGTATTTTTGAGCAAATAAACTAGAGTCTAATCCTGGATGTCTTGTGTGGCTGAGTTTACACTGTTAAATCACATGTAATACTGCATTTTTGTCTTCATCATCATCATCCATATATCATTAGGAAAATCACTGCATGGGTCTTGAAAGAGGAACACATCAGTCATGAAATAGAATCAAGAATTCTAATATTATTTTGGTATGCTGCTATTGATGGTGTAGAATCATATACTGGAAACTGATAAACTACATGACTAAAATTAGGATTGACACATAATCTAAGTACAAATATTTTCAAATTATTCCAAGATTTGACTAAAATAGATATGGTTGTAAAAAGTAGTTGAAGAAGAATGAGATTATGTGGTGACATCAACCAGATTTATTGTTCTTAAATATTAATGTATTTCATATAGAAAATCATCTTTATAGCCCCTTTCCCCTTCCCCTTTGGCACCCACCCTTCCATAGCCTCTCAGTGGAGTTCATGCATTCTGTCATTTGTGTTAAAGCCTATTATGTAAAGATAGTATCTCCACATGTCCCTCAGTGCAAGTTCATCACCTGGGTTTAGTCAGCCTATCTAGGGACTCTCCCTTCAGTAAGAACAGTTCTTCCTCACCCAGAGTAATCAGCTGCCAATAATTCTTCGACTAAGATCAGGGCTTACTGATATCATTGCTGTAAGTTTGAATGAGAAGGGTCCCAGGAGCCTGTAGTAACATTTCCATATAGTCATGCACCTCCTCCTTGGCTCTTACAATCTTTACATCCCCTCTTCCACAGAAGTCCTTGATCCCTGAGTGGGTAGACCTCAATATAGGAGTCCTGTCCGAGGATCCACACTCTGCAGACTCTTATGTGTTTTGGTCTTTTGTGGCCTTTTGAGTTCCTGGCTGTCTGTTTCATGAAGGAATCTCATTTATGAGAATTGAAAGATACATTATTATTCTCTTCTTCCCTTGTTCTATGTTCCATGAGTCTTAGGTGTGGAGGTTGCATCCTAGATGTGCCACTTAGGCTTGGGCAATTCACAGAGAATCTCTGTGTGTGACCAGTGTTGTAACTGTAATAAACCCTGTCTGTTGAAAAAGAAGCTACTTTGAAGGTTGGTGACTGGGATACTTGTCTGTAATTCTAAGGATCCATATTTTGCACATATTAAGAAATTACATTTGCCTAGGGATGTTATTAAATGTTTTGAATTATTTATTCATTTCTTTAAAATCAAAAGAAAGTTCAACTTCAAATGATTTACTATATTACATTTAATTATTTTTATAGAAATGTTGTAATACATATTGTGAAATATTGTGGCTAATCTATACATCCATAACTGCCTAAATTTGAACTTCCCCGTGGCCTTTTCAGGAACATATGCTTTCACAGGCTTTCAGATTTATATTCATTGAAAGAATTCAGCATCCAGGCAAAATATTTAAGAAAAAGCAAATGAAGAATAGCTGGAATATAGACCATAATGAATTGTATCGAATATTCTAATATTGACTTATTCTGAGGCAAGAGGTGACAAAGTAGGGCTAGGAATTAAATAAACAGCATATTCACTTTACATTGATGTATCTTGATTAACAGTAGAAGACATTGCTCTAGAAAGCATCTGTAGTGTCAGTAATTCCATTAACAAAGAAGCCACTTTATTATCAACATACTGTAGATTCATTTTAATGTGTCATTTGCACTTCAAAGTCACATAACTTTTATTATGGTAAATCAATTAAAATTATTTCTCATGATAATTTATCTTCAACAGAGTTTATCATCTCAGAGAATGCAATATTTCCCAATTTAACTTCCAAGACAAAAGTGATGTAATTTGAATGCCTTTTACTGAGCTTATTAAGCATAAAGATCACAGAAATTTCAAACCTTGAAAGATAACTGTTTCATCTATGTGATAAAATGGAAGTCACAGTTTTTGTAGTATAACATAGGTAGTGTAGACAGTATGCTAATTAACAGTATAACCTCATTTACTGCCTTTTCTGTCTCCTGTTTTAGAAGATAATATACTAAAAACACACAGTCTCTTTGATACTAGTTTTAAAAAGAACATAAATTTCTGGTTAAAAATTTTTTTTTGGCTGAATTCAGGGTGATACAGTCATTTGTTTTGTTAGTTTTAATGACTTAGTAAGAACATGCTTCAAAGATTTGCACCTTTGAAATTTTCTAGCATTGTTTCACTTTTTTTATTTATTATATCTAAAGCAAACAGCTTTAATATTCATTTGCAGCCTAAAGATGTTTACATTAGAATGAGGTTTAAATCAGTATTTATACTGAGAGGATATTTCAAACATTTATTTAATCTTTTCACTGTTATTGGTCATATAAATTTAATGCAAAACTTTTGTCGATAGAGATAGTAGGAAAATATAATTGGAGTGGCACTCACAATATGTTATACAAGTATTGTAAAGCAATACAGTATGCATTTATTTAACAAAATATTTTTGATAAGATTTGTTTTATGATAAGAACAAACAATTTAAATGCCCTTTCTAACTTCTGAAATTATATTTGTATTTCATAGCAAACCTCATTAAAATGAATACATAATTTATTTTCTTATCAGTGTTGGTAATTTTTCACTCTAAGTATGAAGAAAAATTGTGCCCATCCTATTTTAAGCATTCATTTAATGTTGGAGATTATCTTCAAAATTTATAGGAGACAGAACATAGATAGAACTGTGTTTCCAGGCAATTTTGAAACAGATCTGCTTTATAACAGTAATGTGAACAGTACAATATAATATCAAAGGCAGTTATGTATGTAAAAAATGAGCAGATAGTAAACACAAATGAACTATAATTAGCTCCCTGCTACCCAATCTCTCAGTAAAGCCAAAGGAGATTTTGCAGTCCTTAGAATCTTGACAGAAGGAGGCTAGCTCTACCTTACTGGGTAAAAACCATGAGCACTGGAGCTGGAGAGATCAGTATGAATATCTAAGCTTTGTCATCATCACTACAATGGCAACTGTATAATGTTACCTATCTCTTGTTGGTGCTGGGTGTGTGTGTTGGGGGGGGATGGTGTTTGTAGTGTCTAATGTTTTATGGATAGTGTATGTAAAGCACTAGGAAGTCAGTAGCTTCCAAATAAAGGGAAATGCTTCAGGCTATACATTTGATTCTCTTGCTCACCTGTATCAAGAGCACAGATTTACCAACTTCATGGTCTTTTGCTTCAATAGGGAATAGGTTTTCTACACCTGCTGTGTAATCTTGAATTTCATCATTTCATCACTCCACTCTTCTTTATGCCAGAAACTGTCATTTTAATAGATATGGAGTTGTAGTGCCCTATAGGAAATTTCTGGTATAACTTAGCTTTAAAATGAGGCAGTTACCTGTTCTGAATTCTTTTCTTTTAACAGCTCAAGTGCTTCCATTTTGTGTAAGTTTAACTGGTCAATCAGCTGGTCATAGGTCCACCCCTATGAAGGGGGTTTATGCTTAATAGATGTGTGGAATACCTGTTTCCTTAATGAGATATCGAATTCTTCCTGCCTGGAATCCTGCCTCTTAGCGCAGAACTTCTGAACCAGCTGCAGTCTGTAAGTCTTCGCCACTTTTCTGAATTCTTCAGAAAAATGTAATCTCTCCTATTCTTCTCCACATCCCTTTTATAAACATGCTTTCTTTAAGGCTTTGGACTGTCCTTACCATCTTTTATTTCTTTACTTTCTCTAAAGCGTCCTTCTCCCAGCCATATGGCTGCAGTCATTCACATGTCTGAGGCCCTTGAAGGCTCTAGACCTGCCTGGTTTCATGGCTTTCTTTCCTTCTTCCCTCCATTCTCCTCCTCAAGGCAGCTTTCATGATTACCAGCTTGCCTACTCCCTGAACATTTTCTTTAATTCTAGTAAAACTGTAAAAGCTTAATTTGGCTAATTCAGTCTTTCCAGGTGGCCCTGAGCTCTGTTACACTTTGAAGTTTTATATTGGAGAATTTTTTTTTTTTGATTGATTTGGGATCATCCAGCCCACTGTGGGTGGTGCCATCCCTGGGCAAGTTGTTCTGTATTGTATAAGAAATAAGGATGAGCATGGATGTGAGGTACAAACCAATAAGCAGCATTCCTCCATGGACTGAGCTTCAGCTCCTGCCTCCAGATTCCTGTCCTGGGTTCCTACTTTGGTTCCCTGATGAACTGTGACCCAGGAGATGTGAGCCAAATAAACCCCATACTCCCCAAGTTTCTACCAGTCAAAGTGTTTTGTCACAGCAATGGAGAAATAAACTAAAACACAAATTGGTACCAGGAGTGGGGTTTTGCAGTGACAGACTTGGTCTTGGTGTTTTGGGGAGGATTGTGGAAGTGTTTGGAACTTTGAACTGGAAAATCCTTTGAGTGCTTAGAGTTTGTTGCTGTGGAGCTTGGAACAGTTATGATGAAAGAGTTGTGGGCAATGGAGACTTGGCTTGTGAAGACTATCAGGGCTGTTTGTGTGATATCTTGAATTGAGAATCTGTGGGTTTTGGTCAGCTGGGGCTGAAGAATAACTGTAATTAAGAAAGGACCAGACCTACCTTTGTTGCACTGGTACAATTGATACTGATTAGCTGAGGCTTCAAAATCATCTGTAAGTAATAGGAGACCAGCATCACTGTGACAAAAATCTCAGGAAGTATTTCTTCAGGGTCAACACACAGAAACTATAGTCCGGGGGCATCTGGATCTCCATCTCAAGGGGCAAGCAGGACTTGGTAATGTGTAAGAGTATCCTGCATCATTCTGGTGTTGAAAGTATGAATTGGTCAGAGAGAGCAGTTGATAATTACACCCTGAGAGGCAAGAAAAAGGCATTGGTGAAGACCCCAGGATTGAAAAGGTCTTGTTCCTTACCTTTATATCTGACAAAAGCAACTTAAGGAAGCAAGGGTTTACTTTATTTCATAGCTCAAGGATATAGTCTATAATGGCAGAAACTCTGGTGGAGGAGCTGAAGCAGCTGATTGCATTGTCTTCACAGTCTGCAGAAGAGATCAATGAGTGCTACTCAGCTGGTATCTCCTTTTGATGTTCAAGATACTAGTCCAAGGATGGCACTAACCATGCTTAGGATGAGTCTTCCCACCTCAGTTAATCTATTCTACATAATTCTCTCACAGATATGCTCATGGATTTGTTTACATCTTGATGTTAAATGTCACATAGTAGACAATACTAGCAACTACAAGTTCACACCTTGCCTTCTTACCACTCAGACATGCCATTCTCTGTAAAATCAATTGTTATATCAAAACTTTAATCCTGCATCTTTCATTTACTGTTATATCATGTGCATTTTTCTTGTAATTAAATGTTTTTAAATATGTTTCAGCAGCTTAGTACAGCATGTGAGTTTCTGCTATTACCCTACTAAGTTTCAACCTTTCCAAACAAATGCAGAAGACCCATGTGAACATAACCAGACAAAAATCCAGCACAGAATGAGGGAAATGGGCAGCAGACTCCAACTCTAGCAGAAGAACTGTTGGCAATTAATTATTGGTGGGTGAGGGAGAGTAAATTTTCTCTCTAAGGAAGTGACTCTGGATAGATGACTAGACTCTAGTGGATGAAGTTGGACCAAGGTAGATCTCAGGGCAATTGCTTGACAGATTTAATATATGTGACAGGATACCTGAAATCTGGTGGGGGCATGGTGGGACATGAATGGCATAGGGGGTCCAAATACGAGATCTATTACATGAAATATGCAAAAACTCAATTTTGAAAAATAAATAAAAATCTTAAGCCTTAGTCTTTAAATCCTTCTCTTCATGGGCTCATGACCATCTTGCAATAAAAATTCATTCAGTTTTACTTCAAAAGAAACCCCATAGTTTTTGAATTTCAAACATTGTTTAAAGGTCCAAAATTCAAGTCTCATCTGAGACTGAGCAATCCCTTAAATGTGACATCCTTTAAAAAAAAATCAGTTACTTACTTCCAACATGCAGTGTAACAGAAAAACATCCTTATTTTGAAACTGAAGAATGGGGCCTGTCTTGGGAATTGGACTAGAGGCCATTCAGAGTGTATTCTGGCAAAGAATTTGACTACTTTCTGAATGTGTCCCGAGAAGTTGTACGAAGCTGAATTTAAAAGTAATGGGCTAGCGTGTTTGGTGCAGAAAGTTCAAGGCAGAAAAAGCATTCTTGCTCAGGTCTAAGGTAAAAAAAGAACAGCAAGTGGATCAATAATATATAAACAATATTCAGTGTGTCAAGGGAAAGAAGTGGGGCAAGTTGAAAGAATCATGGCTGATAATGAGGAGACTGTAATTATTAAAGAGAAACGTCTTGGTCTGCAATGGAATGATCAGAAATGTGCTGTGAAGGCACAAGTCTACCATCCAAAGTTCCAACTTATTGAAAGTGCAAAATCATTGTAAAGGTAAATTTTAAACTGATAATTGTACTGAAGTGGTTCTCTGCCTCTGGAGAGGAACTGCACAGAAATTGTTTCTCCATGAACAGTACACAGGTGTTTCTACAACTGTGGTCCAAGGGCATCCAGCTCCATCCTGTACTGACAGCAGAATGTTACAGCATTGACCATGTAATACCATTTTCTACATAGGAGAGATGCAAGACTGAGCTGAGCTTTAGGGGTGGGGTAGGGGTATTGGTTCTTAGAGTCTTACAACACAATTCTAGAGAACTAGCGAGATCAGACAAAGTGTGGAATGTTGGAAGCTCTAAGAGGTTGCAGCATGAAGTTGTGAAGATTAAATTTGCCTTGCAATAGACACGCCAAGATGTTGGAAGGTGCCAGAACCATGCTGTATCTGTCAAAGAAAACTGTACTCATGGAGTAGTAGAGCCAGCTAAAGATAAAGGTTGTGTGTATATTTTTAAGGGGCTATGGAAATTCAATGTTCTAATTTTATAAGGATATCTCATTTGAGGATTCTCATCTTCTCCAGTCCAAGGAATTTACTTTCTGTTCATTCCTGTTCAGTAACTGGGATTATCATTATGAAGTTCTATCTTTTAGGCCACCATATTGTTGAAATTCCATGTGTACAGTCTCCCTTTCATATATAGAAGACACTATCTAGTAATAAACATTCAGGTCCTTCTGCTCTTAAAAATCTCTCCACTTCTTCTTCTGTGATGTTTCCTAAGCGTTATTAGTAGGTGTTTAGGTGTTGCATTTTAGAAGTATCATCTGGGGCTGGGTACAAAATGGTCACCTATTCTCTGCATTTTCACTGGTCGGGATACTTTGTAATGGTGTTCTATTTCAAAAAGATGCTTCTTTGATGAAGAATGAAAGCTGTACTTACCTGTGGAGACTACTAAAATCCAATACTCATGATATACAATAGAAAAGTGTGGGAGACAGGCTTGAGCCTAGGGTCAAAGTCTTATTCACAGCCATACAGCAGGCCCGAGGCAACGGCCCGACTGCTGTAGCCACAAGGAATGCCTTGTGGCATTTTGCTCCCATTGGCAGATCATGAGACTGATTCCTAGAGCTCACCACTCCCTAATCACCATCCTTGGATACCTCACCTTTAAACTACTTGCTGTGCTGTGATTGGACCACTACCCCTATATAAGCTTGTGCCTTCCTGCAATAAAGCAGACCTGTGTCACTGAACCTGGTCTCCTGTGCCTGAATGTGGCTCTACTGACACAGTCTCCTCACCAGTCCTGAGGTCTGGACTGGACGACTGATCGGAGGAACTAAGAGCTGGACGACTGATCGGAGGAACTAAGAGAGCAGGAGAGTGGCCATAGCTGGAGGAGAGCGGCCACAGCCAGCGACCACAGAAAAGCATCAAGAAAATAAGTGAGAGACTGGATATTCAGAAGATACATAAGAACATTAGATGCCATAATTAATTAAGATATAGAGGACACAACATTCTGGAAGTCTCATGATGCAGCATGACATGCATCTCTGTAAGCCAAAAAGAGGATTATTAGATAATAGGATTTTCTTGATTAAGTGTATAGTCACTGTTGCTTCTTTCTGGCAATATCCTTTGAACTGGGGATGGCTACAGAAACTGGTATCTTTCTCCTTAAGTATAGTTGAAGGGATTCCTCCTGGAAGACCTCAGGGGCCTCAGCCTATATCCATTGACTAAGGAGTCCTTCAGTTATGAAGCTGGCATATGCTTCAGTGGGCCAAGTTGAGTTAGGCTGTGGTTGAATGGGGAAGTAGGTGCCAAGTATGGCTCTAGTACATTTCCAGAGTATGAGGAAGCAAGGAAAATGACTTCTCCACAGATCAAAACTGCTCTGGAGATATTTCAAATTCTTCTTTAAAATTGACAACATATTTAACTTTATTTCTAATTCCTATTTCATAAAAGGATCATATAGATATGCATTACATGTTCATTTATCACACACGCATGCATGTTATGAGCCTTCAACTAATGTGTGAAAACTTGAACAAGATGTTTAGATTCTGGAAGATGGCTGCCTTAAATAATAGGTGAAGATATTTACAAAACAATAATAGGTCAGATATTTATCTATTTTTTCTAATAATTATATAAAGTGGGTGTTTTTACATCAGATAAACCATGTGGGGAAAAAGTACTAGTTACAAGCCACGTAGAATGGAATATGTTTTTCTAGTTACTTTATTTTCATTCTTTATTGTATTATACTTATTTAAAATATCAACTAAAGATAAAATATTTACTCAACTAGGTTATATGATTGTTGCAATTTTGGCTATACAAACACTAGCTAAATTTCCTTGAGAACCAGATTCATATTATTCCATATTTGTTGATTAATAGTTCCATCCATTATAAAATCTGAGACCGTAATTTAGCAATCACATTATCACAAAAAAAA
Organism: Nannospalax galili; assembly: GCF_000622305.1. Taxonomy (NCBI): domain Eukaryota; kingdom Metazoa; phylum Chordata; class Mammalia; order Rodentia; family Spalacidae; genus Nannospalax; species Nannospalax galili. The sequence continues at coordinate 3,566,362 of NW_008356327.1, forward strand.
TACACTAGGACAAAAATACCACTTTAAATATTGTTTCTCATTTCTAATTAATAGCACTGATAATTTAAAAGTCATACCTTGACCATGCAGTTTTTTATGTAATCCACTTTCATTACTAGTCAGTTTTGCCAAGTAAGCTTCAGGGGGAAGTAATTAAATTTAATAGAAGCCACCTTCATTTTGAAGCTTCCATTTAAAGCTATGGGGAAAGGTAATTACATTTAATAGACACCATAGCTACTAGACGAAGATGTACGGTATGTGACGTTAATCATTAGCTCATGTGTCTGAAAAGTAAAACTCACTTAGAATAAACTCCTTACAAGTAAATCAGACTCTCCTTTTCCTTTTCAAATTGGTAGAAGTAAAAAAAAATTAAAAATGATGTTTACTTCACTCAAATATGTCATTGAAAATTTGCTCAAATTAATTTTGAGCAAATTAATAAAAGTTTGTTGAACTTATGGATTTTATTGCAGTATTATTAACTGGTAAGAAAATACATATTGATAAAATTATTTATTAAATATTTGTTAGATTTAATCTCATCTTTCACTTTTCTAATTGGTGACTGGCACAATAAAATATTGCCTTTATAATATAGTCTAGTCTTATGTATGCCTGTGTATGTGTATTTTCTTGACAGGCATATGATGCAGTTTACATAAATTAAAGATGTTTATTGAGTAATTGGTAGTTTAGAATCAATGAAATACTTTTTAATCTATGAAATAGGAACACACAGCATTCCCTTTTGGTAAACACAACTATAAGCCCTATTGTATTTCACTAAGCATTTTGTAGGTTCATTATTCCATTTTACTCACACTGAAATGACCTTATATATAATTTTTGTATTTTCTTCATTGTGTAAGAATATTTTTAACTTCTGCTTAAACATTAGATTTTAAAAGTGGTTTTGAATCAGATTTACACAATAAGATCATATATAGTACTCATAAAAGAAGAAGCAACTTATGGAATTAATGAAATTAAAGTTGCATGTAGAATTATTACAATTCATAACACTGTTATTAATCCTGAATTACTACTCTTCTATGTTATTTTTGCTCAATGTTTTCATACTTAAATATTTTCTGTCAGGGTAGAAATACACACAGAGAGGCAAGAAATGAGGAAAACAGACATAATTTTTTTCTTGCTTGGTATTGAAGAAAAATAGCAATCTTTCACTTTTCTAGAGCACATAAATAAAAATAAAAGTACTGTAATTTCTTAAGAAGGATACAAAACCATTCTTTTGTAAAAATAAAACAATATAAAAAGAAAAGATTTCTCAATTTTAAGAACATCCTTACATTTTTGTAAGTAAAACCAGTCATGATTTCTTTTACATTCATATCTCCTAGATATTATTGGAACTATCCATCTTTTCTTTTGTGAAATCCCAGTGTTGAATTGTCATTTTTCAAGTAAAAGTTGAGACTGTACTTCTTTATCTTTAATGCATTTTAAATATCTCAAGTGATGATTTATTATGACTTTTTCTTTAGTCAGTAACAAATAGTTAAATGGAGCCAGGCTTTACTGCACTTTATTTGATTTATTTACTTTTATTTTATGTGTAAGAGTGTTTTCTCTGCAAGTATATAAAAGCACTTATGCTGTAAAATGTCTATTAAGGCCAGAAGAGGGTCTCAGATGCCCTGAAACTAGAGATATGAATAGTTATTAGCCACCATGTGGGTGCTGGGAACCAAATCTGGAACCTTTTCAAGAGCAGTCATTGCTCTTAACTGCTGACTTGTCATCTCTCCAGCCCCCCTTTACTGGAGCTTTTAAAAGATAAATTATCACTATTTATTGAGGTAAACAGTGAAGTTAAATCAGGTCAGGTACATTGACTGATTTAAGATACACTGCATTTCAAACATAAAATATTGAGTTTAATGTTTTTGAAATTTCTAACTTTGTAATATTTAATGATTAGATTATTTGAAAGAAATAAAATCTAAAATGTTTTTAAACTCTTATTTTTCCCAGAAATTTAAATAGTTCTTTCTTTTCATGGTTAAAGTTCTATAATATAAATTTATGCCATTTAATGGTAGCAGAATTATTCTACCTATTAAACATTCTAAAAGTCAAATAAAGTAGTCCACATAATTTTACTCTGTTTTTTAAAGTTAAAAATGTTTAAAATTCATTTCTATTAAAAATGAACCACGATAGAAGAGATTCTGAAAACCATATAACCAATTATCATTGACATTGGTTACCTCACAGAACTCAGGATGAAACCTATGGCTGAAAACACTTGAGATGCAGGACTTGGAGGAACCCCTCTGGAACTGATCTAGAAGCCTCCTCCATGAGGACCAGCTCCCATAATAAAAGAAGATGTTATACAATCTACAAGGAGAGAAAAGCAGTCATTAGAACCATCCACCTATAAGCCTACAAATCATAGTGATGACCAGTTCTGCAAGATATCCCCAAAGACATTTCCCTCTGAGTTCCCTAGCTTCCCAAGATCCCTCATCTCTACTCTTTCTTTCTCCAATCCAACCTCCCTTCTCCCTCCTCCAATTCCCAGTCCCAGCATCCCCATTTCTGCATCCTCCTCCCAATAACACCCATCTCCCTTGTTCTTCTCCTTTCTTAAGTCCCCCCACCCCCACTGTGGCCCCTTATCCCACCAAATTTCCTCCTTCCTGCTCTGTTTGACTCACCCTTACTTTCTTCAGGGTCTCTTGCTCCAGGTGCTATCAGACAAACCACATAACATATTTTCATCTGAATTTTTGATTTTATATCTTGGGTAGGGAGGGGGTAAACATAAAGTAATTTACAAAGAAATGAACACCTGAACCTCAGCACCCAGCTCTGTGCAGCTCTATCACCCACAATCTCCGTTAGTTTTCATCCAGGCATTGTGGACCCTGAGTTTAGCCCCAGGTCGTTAAATGCTCCCTCCACAATCAATTCTTTGTAGCAGGCCCCACCCCTCAGAGGAACCATGCTGCTTGTGACACACCCCTGCATGTCTTTCTTACTCCCTTCCCAGGAAACACTTTCCTCACCTCCCCCCTGGTAACATCTTTTCCCTACACTCCCTTTCTTTGAGGTTGTTTCTTTCCTTTACTGCCTGTATCCTTCCTATTTTTCTGGCTCCTGTAGTTGCATCAAGATATATACTCACATATCAGGGATTGGTGCTACAGTCCACAGATGAGGGAGAACATATATCCCTTGCTTTTCTGAATTGTGTTACTTCACTTAGTATAACAGCTTCTAGTTCTATCCATTTACCTGAAAATTTCATAATTTCATCTTTTCTTATAGCTGAGTAGAACTCTGTGGTGTAAATGTACCACATTTTAATTATCCATTCATCAGTTGAAGGACATTTAGATTGTTTCCATTTCCTAATCATTGCAGAGACATGAAACTCCCTCAAAAACGCACATACAGGTTCTGAACCTTAGTACATATGTATACCTGGGGTTATAAGGCAAGGAACACAGTGCCAGAGAGGAAAGATCTCCCTTTGAATGGTTGGTGAGAGAGGTACAAGAGACTCCCAAAGCCAGAGCTTTTGGTTATCTCCCATAACTAGAAGATAAGAGTCTACTGCTGAAGACAGGACAAACTTTGGATACAGGACTTGGCATAATGGAGCAGTAACTGACTTGGAAGCCTTCTAACTGAAGTTTAGCCCTCACAATGCTAGATGATAATATGAAAACATCGAAGGGAGAAAATCAATCAATGGTCCAACCTAGCACTAAAGCTTAATAACTATAATGACCAGAACAGCAAACTACTTCTATTGGTGCAGTAGTGGCACTGTTATCTGGGGGTAATCAATAGTAATTGAATTTGACTTAGAGTGCTCTCAGTGGGAGTTAACTCATGAGTGGTACTGAAAACAAAGCCAAATACACATGGCTGGAGAGGACATAGATCCTAGAAAAAAATCCTATCTATGTCATATCTCTAGACAAATGAAATATCTTACCATATGCTAAATGCGGATCCTTATATTTATAGAGGAACATACCATACATCACTCTTCAAAGAAGCTTCTTTTCTCAACAGATGGAGGTTATTGCAGAATCCCACAACAGGTCAGACACAGAGAATATATGTCTGAGAGATGCCCAGTCATAGGTGACACTTCCAAAGTTGAATGTACTCCCAAGGCTCATGGAACATAGTGGAAAAAGGAGAAGAGAGAAAATTAGTGCATCCCTCAAGTCTAACCATCAAAGCTTCCTTATATAACAGAGTGTGATACACACAGAAGGCCATACCTGAAATATAATTTCAATCCATAATGAATATTTTATATTTTATACTATCTTTCCTAAATTCAATGTGTATCATTGTGGGATACAGGCTTGAGCCTAGGTTGAAAGTCTTATTGACAGCCATACAGCAGGCCTGAGGCAACGACCTGACGGCTGGAGCCACAAGAACCACCTTGTGACATTTGCTCCCTTTGGTAGATCATGAGACTGATGCCTAGAGCTTGCCACTCCCTAATCACTACCCTTGGAATCCAAAATTGCAACAGTTAGTTATTGCAACAGTCAGGGTCATGTGGTTTCCAGAAATCCAGGCTCTATAATCTGAAACCCAGTATGCTAATGAAGCATCCTACCCGCTATTCTGTGATAGGACGTTAAGTCTGTTATGCTAATAGGACACTAAACATGTTATGCTAATAAGGTATCCTACTTGCTGTACTGTGATAGGACACTAAACCTATTATGCTAATAAGGTATCCTACTTGCTGTGCTGTGGTTGGAATAATACCCCTATATAAGCTTGTGCCTTCCTGCGATAAACCGGATCTGTGTCACTGAACCAGGTCTCCTGTGTCTGAATGTGGCTTTGCTGACACAGTCTCCTCACCAGTCTTGGGGTCTGGGACCAGGAAGGAGCAGTGATGGCAGAAAAGCAGCCTCAGACCAGGGCAGGCAGAAGAGTGGCCTCAGCCCAGGGTGAGCAGAGGAGCAGCCTCAATGCCCATGAGAACGAAGGAGCGGCCACCGCTGGTGGTGACCGCATATCATATCTTTATACCTTATTTAATTTGAACAAGTCACTCTGTTTGAACTAGTCAATACCATGTTGAACAGGACAGCCATAGAGCACCACTCCTATTGGAGTTGTGGAAAGTATCTCATCACCACTGTATTTATTACCAGTCTTCATTAGGGGCAAAGGACATTGCATTCCTAAACCCTGTGCTTCAGAAAATCATACTCCAGGCTTCATCAGTTTTGCTTCTTTATATAAGAAGGCAAATATGAGGACCACTGTCATAGTATCACATGAAATAGCCTCCTTTGCAAATAGGATGCTGCCTGGAGCCTCAGAATTTTCTGTTCAAAATTCACTAACTACAAGTTTAAGGCAGCGGAGTAGATCTCAGTGCAGGAACAAATACACCCAAAGACAGACTATTGACTGGGGATGTAGATAGGGCTGGAGTAAACAAATTGGAGCATCCTTCCATGATTTCAACTGATGTCACTATGCAGAACAGAAGATGAAGCAGATATAGAATCTTAATCTGTTACCTGGCTGAGGCAAGGTTTCAGTTTTCCTGATATTTGTAAATTCCCAGACAAATCTCAGAATAGTATAACAATTCAAATTTAAATCTAGTCCTGTAGGTTGTTAGGAGATAAATACTGTCAGTTTAGAAATGTTGAGTCCAATTTATGTAACTTTTTATCTTGTTATGTCTTTTAAATATTTATATCTATTTCCATATCCATATATACCATATTTCTATCTACATAAACATCTATACTCACATCTATCTCTATACACATCTATCTATTTATCATCTATCATCTATCTATCATCTATCTATTATCTATCATTTATCTATCATCTATGGATCTATCATCTAACTATCATCTCTCTAAATATCTATATCTCTCTATACATGTATACAAATGTGGTATACAAATCTCTGTTTATACTTCCCTTATAAAAGTATTAAGGAAGCATTTGCATCTGTATCAAGTATGCAGAAGAGAAAAAGAAAGAGGCAGATGAATTACTTTTCCAAACATTTTTAGTGTGTGATATCTGGAAATTTCAACTAAGATATCTACTCAGAGACCATGATAAATGTTCATATACATAGATTCTGTTAATTGTGGAAGGAGTCATTACACTTGTCATCCAACTAAAAAAAAATCATATGCCCAGTTTAAATATCTGTTAAGTACATCATTAAATGTTTAAAAAAGAAAAAAATAATAATATTGGGAAAGAATTCTGTTTCTAATCAGAGTATAATACACATGTTACATAACACCTTGCAAGCCAATATGGAAAAGGTTTCAGCCATATTCTTACAAAGAGTGGAGGTCTAATGTGGTAACAAGGTAATTAAATAAGACATTGCATTACATTTTAGCCTAACATTAGCATGATGCTGTTTTCTTTACAGTCATTTTTGAAGCCAGGCTTGTATTGCCATAGGTAAAATGACTAACCATATTCTTAGGCTGTGGACAAATATTCAGTGAGCATTTGATAGACACGTTTGTTTTTCTTGACCTATCAATAAAAATTCCATATTTCTTTGCTTTGGTATTAAACATGCAGTAAAATGTGAAAAGACTATACCTGATGGCTGACTCTAATTGTCTCATGCAACCTAGAATCACCTGGGTAGAAAGTTTCAATCAGGGACTGCCTATGCTGGGTTACCCTGTGGTCATGACTTTGAAAGGTCCTCTTAATTAAGTGATATGGGAAGACCCAGCCCTCTTTGAGTGGAACCATTACCTAAACTGAGGGTCATGAAATGTATGATGTTAGAGAAACTGTTCTGAGCACAAGCAAGCAGCTGAGTATGCATGCTGCATTCATTTTCCTTGCTCTTGACTGTGGATGTGATAAGATTATTGAAGTTCTAGCATGGAATTTTCAATAATGATGGACCTGGAATTGTAAACTGAAATAGAGCCCTTCCTCTTCTAAGTTGCTTTTTTTTTTTTTTTTTTTTTTTTTTTTTTTTTTTTTTTTGTTGTTGTTCTTTTTGAGACAGGGTCTCCCTGTAATCCCAGGTGTCATGGAACTCACTATGTAGAACAGGCTGGCCTTGAACTCACAGAGATCTGCCTGCCTCTGCCTCCCAAATGCTGTGATTAAAGGCATGCACCACCACACTTTTTATACATCTATTTTATCACAATAACTGAAACTAAGGCAATATATATTTTGCTTCTCTGTACAAAATTTTTAATTCAAATTTTTTATAGATAACTTTATTGAGCTTTTGAAATTTCATGGAACAGTTACCACTCAAATCCAGACCACCTCTCTGTGGGGAAATGGGCCAGTAAATACTTCTGTTATTCAGGCTAACCTAAAACCTGCCATAAAGCACAACATCAAATGACACAAACAGAGAACAGCGGGCCGTACCAATGAAAAGGAGACACATAGACAAATGAACCAATGGGGATCAGGCAAGGGGTATAAGAGAAAGCCTTAAGGGCACAGTAAACGAGCTTGCTTGCTAACTGCTGAGTGAGTCTCCCAAAGTCTGTGCCCATTAACTTTGCGCCTACTCATTTCCTGCCCCCAATGGAGAGTCCTCAAGTAGCTAGCCCATTAAGGCAGGCAACAACGACATCTGGCACCCAACGTGACCTTCATGGACCTTGCTTGGATCCTGGTCATCGTGGTGCTTGCTTTTGTCATTTTCTGGGGTGTGATTTTTGCACTCTTCTACTGCCTTTGCCTCCACAGGTCCTGAGTTGATTTCTCTGTTTTTTTCTGTCGACTAGTCTTGGTTCCCTTCAGCTGTTTTATCGGTGAGTAGCCCCCTTCTGTGTGTTTGTGATCATTTGTCTGTCCGTCTGTCCATCCTTGATAGGGAGGCACATACCTTCCTTTTCAGTCCGCCCGAATGATCACCCAGGAAACGGGACTGACCAGGAGCTTCCCGACAGGCCCCTGTCCTCTGGAGACATCAGTGTGGGCATAAGGCCATGGCCTAACAAACCATGGAAGTTCCCCATTAAGCACATCTTAGTTCTAAACACTCCTCTGTGTCCTCTCACTTCTATTCTGAGTGGTTAACTGTCCTACTGATGCCCCGAGCTTTGATCTACATAAAAATTCTTCAGGCTGCATCCAGTTATTGAGGCACATTACTGGGGATTTTGTTAATCAAACTACTGCTAAGATGTGTGTCCTAAATGCCCCCTTCCCAGAAGAACCCAATCACATCATAACAATACCGAGTCAGCAATACAACCCCTTGACCCCTGGTGTAATTCGCCAGCCTCTTACACCTCAGTTGCTGACTTATCCCTCTTCTGGGATCATTGCTTAGCAACCTCCAAGCCATATCCTGTTCTCAGAAAACAGGGGATCTGGATATGGAATAAATCCCCCTGGTCTAATGATACTGTAGATTCACCTTCCTATTCCCACAGAAACCCCAGTCAATTTCTGAGCCCTGTGTTTGGCAACTGGCCTCTCTGTGGTCCCTATGCTTCTATGGATATTAAAGGGCTATTCTTTATTCAGGGAGGGCAATACTTTAATGGATCTCACACTTCTAACTCTTCGTTTGAGGACTGCATTAAGGTTGATCTCCAAAAAGTACATTACATTGGCCCCTACAGCAGCCTATGTAAAACCCCCCTTCTTTCTCACCTTAACTAACCAGAATGGATAGATACTTAATTGTACCATTCCTGGCCAGTATCAAATTTCATTGTGCTGAAATTCCCTAATGGCACACAGAACAGTCCTTGCCCGGCTGCCATCCACCTTATGGGTACCTGTTAGCAGTGCTTCTCATTTTCATGCAGTATCTATTACACAAAGAACAAATAGACAAAAAAGAGACTGGGATCTCAGCAGCAATTGCTCTCGCTATTACCGGAGCTGTGGGCACAGGGGCAGTACCTGCTGTGGCTATAACACACATGATACAAACAGCTACAGCCTTAAATGGTGTGGTTAAGGAATCTGCCAAGGTTTTCCATACCCAAACACTTATCAATGCCCACTTTTATATGGCTGTTCAAAATCAACAACAACAAGTAACCTCTTAGGTGAAGAGATCCAGACATTATATATGCTTTTCTCTGCAAATTGTGATCCAAGGTATAATAATCTATACCTAACACTGTATAAAGTAAGCAATTTGACTCAAGCTAGAGCACAGCTCTCACAGCAAATTAAGGGGCTCTGGTCACAAGAATTCCTTAATGTTTCACTGACCGTGACCCAAAAAATAATCACCCTTAGTTACACCCAGGTCAATCCTCTAGATTTGGACACTTCATTTATTATGGAGGTATGGAACTATATAATTTTTTTTGATCCTTCCAGGATTGTAGCTTATTTAATCATGGGATTAGCAACAATAATCATTCTTGTCCTTTTGAGATGTCTCCTTAAGCAGGTGTGAGGAAAACAGAAAACTAATAAAACAATGGCACAGGTTCTATTGGCAATTTTAAATAAAGATCATGCTCCACCAAAGGCGGTTCTACAAGCATGGATATCAGAGGTTTCAAAAGCCTAAAAAGCACCCGGATATCCAGACAGACCCACCATGGTAATGCTCCTTCAAGGGCTGGTAGTCAGTGACGGGTAAGGACCTTCTGAGTAGGCCAACCTAAGACAGGCACAATCCAAAATTCTGGAGAACCCAGGAGGTGGGGCCAACAAGGTCGGGACAAGGCATCCCAGCTCCCACTGGGCTATCTAAAATAGTCTGTAAATATTTCTGTTATTCAGGCTAACCTAAAACCTGCCGTAAAGCACATCAAATGATGCAAACAGAGGACAGCATGCCACACCAATGAAGAGGAGACACACAGACAAATGAACCAATGAGGATAGGGCGGGGGGGGTGGTATAAAAGAAAGCCCTAAAGGCACAATAAGTGTGCTTTCTTGCTAGCTGCCGAGTGAGGCCCCCAAAGTCTGCACCGTTGATTTCCTGCCTACTCATCCCCTGCCCTCAATGGAGAGTCCTCAAATAGCTAGCTTACTAAGGCAGGCAACAACACCTCTCCCATCCATGCTTCCCTGTATCCTTCTACCAAACCCTATGCACTCTTTCATACACATTGAGTCCTATTTATTCAGGTGTTTTTACCCAAATATCCTTCAGTGTAATTGGAGAAATATTAGTTCTACAATGTTCCTGGCATCATCATCACCATCCAGCTGCCATCTCTGATATGCCACAATCTCAACCACAATCCTCTCCCTGAAGGGAGAAGTATAAAAGCAACGAGTCTGTAAAAGAGACTTGCTTTCTCGGAACCCTGGGCCATAATGAGGTCAATTCTCAGGTTTATTGCCTGATAATAAATCTGCTTGTTCTGTTGAGTTTGAATCCTTCATCTCTTTTACCATTTCCTATTTACTTACACTTATTTTATTTTATGTGTATTTCATTTATTTTTATTTTATGTACACAAATGTTTTGCTGGCACTTTAGTGCACCCATGTCATGCAATGCACTCAGAAACCAGAAAAGAGCATCTAATCCCCTGGAACTAGAGTTATGGACTGTTGTTAGCCAGGGGCAATGCAGATGCTGGGAACTGAGCTCAGGTTCTTTGCAAGAGCAGTCCATGATGATAATGACTGAACCATCTCTCCAACCACCCAGTTCCTTTCTTAACCCAATACAATTCTCTCTATATTTTTATTTTTATGTACAGAAAATTTTGCTCTGTTTTCTCGAACTGTTTTTTCTAAATGAACTTTTATCAATTATTCTAATTCTCATATTGATACAGGGCAAAACAAGGTCAATCTCTAGAGGATCCTTAGTCTCATTCATTAAAGAATTTAAGAATGGATTCAAATGGAAGATTTAGTGCTATTTTATTATAATTTAAGAAAAAAATTTTCAGGGCAGTCATGCCATCTCAGAAGCTACCATGAGGAGGAAAATGGAGAAGAAAAGGAAAAAGCCATGACTCCATGACTGGAGCCCCCATGGAGGTCAGACAGGTACATGGCAGACTGGCAATCACATTGCAGGGAGGAAAAGAAAGTGTCAGAGAAAAAATAAAGAAATACAAGATGTTTCCTTGAGGTTATCCAACCTATCTGGCCCTTACCATCTTTCTACCATGATCCCTTGGGAGGCAGAGGTCTGAAACAGTTCTCCTATTCATGGATAATGGATAAATACTCTGTGGTTTCTTATTCTCTGCACATAGTCCAATTGTGGGTTTCTATGTTAATCACTATCTGCTGCATAATGAAACTTCTCAGGTGAGAGTTGAGGGATACATTCACTCTAATTGTAGAGGTTGTATTGAATATATGCCACTTTACAGGGAAGGGATCACATGTATATCTTTCCTTCACCATCAAGCAATGGGAACAAATGCCTTCAAAGGGAGGAAAACTTTCAGTCCCACCAGAGCAATGCAAAGTATCCAGCTTTGAAGGCATATTTGTCCTTCAATCATTTTTTAACCAACACGTGGGAAGAAACATGAGCAAGTTAGGTCCTGGCATACTTTAAAAACTTCTTCTTTAATTTTATTATAATTCTTCAAGTCTCATACATTTTGTTTTGTTTCCTGAAATGGTAGAAATTGCATATAATTTGTCATTTTCATGTCTTCTCCTTTTTGTTTGAACTTATGGTTGTGTTTTGCTTCTTGTAGCTTGAATATCAGTTCGTTCCTTTACTTCTTAATTAAAGTGATATTGAGAGTTTTCCCTACTTTTGTAAAACTTCTGAATAGAAAAAATATATCAGGCTACAGATTGAACTGGAGGTCTGGTAGTAAATCTTAGAGAATATATTATAATTGATATAATAATTTTTGTTACCTGTTATTAATCTATATTCATTCAATTTGTATATAATAATACTTAAGAGATATATTTTGTTTCTTCAAAAAATAATAATAATAATTTCCTTTTCTTATAACCATTCTTTGGAAATTTCAAAGATTTTTTTACATCTAGTAAATTAGCTTTCTAATTCCATTCAATTTGCCCTCCAAATTGGTGTTTAAGTTCTCTTTCTTCATTTCCTTAATGTTAACATTATGATATCTTCACAGTACTGAATAATGTGTTGCTTCTTTAGTTTATATCAGGTAATATTTGAGAATGCAGTTATTAATTGATTTTCTACAGGTTTTAGAATATATTATGAAGGATGTTTTCATCAGTGTAAAATGTAACTTCATAGATGAAAAATTCTGAATTTTAGAAAAATTTATTCAGAAGATATTTATATTTAAAATATTTTTGAAGATTTAGAGCCAATAAACTTTCTAGTAGCTCAAAACTAATGTTTAATTAGCAAGATCTGTAAATCTATAAATACAGTAAATCTCCTTTTGACAAACTTAGAAAGTGTGGAATGTTTATTTCTCTCTTGTTTACCAAATGAGTTAGAAAAGATATTCTTTTCAGATACCAAATCTATCATTGAAATGAGAGGATTAATAGGTAATGCTTTGTCATTATTTGACCAACTTAGATGGCACTCACTACATTTTCTAAGCAATGTGTTAGTATCTCACAAATATGTATACTCACAGTAGAAAAAAATAAAATGAACTTATATTTGTGCATTGCTTTAGAAGAAAACAAAATGGCCAAACAACTATAACTCTACAAACAATTGTTTTAAATTTCCAAGTAATCTGTTCAAATAATACAGAAATGTGCAAAGTGTATTTATCAGTCAAGGAGTCTCTGAAAAATCACTACAGGATATCATAATGAGGTGTTCTTAAGAAAGGCTGTCTTTATGTTTGCATAAGTGTGACTAAATACCACTTATTTATATTTATTTATATTGGATTTTAA
>NW_008356327.1:3580161-3588285 GCF_000622305.1 Nannospalax galili
TTAAAATTTTATTTAATTCTTTAAAGATTTAGTAATAATAATAAAATATTGAATTAATTCTGAAACAAACTATTTCAGTCAAATATAGAATATAAACCAAATATTTTAGGCTATTCTATTGATGCAAAATGAAAAATACACACTAATTATATATTCTGAATGGAGTTCCTTATTTATATGTATGCATTATATATTATATATAGAGCTCTATTACATAAAATAAGTTTAAAAATAAAACCTAATGTGTATTATATGTATATTGTCATATATGTTTATGTGTGTGAATATATATCACTAAAGATTATTCATAAATATGTGATTTTTCTATGAGCCTTGTGTGGAACTGAAGTTAGTAGACAGCTCTAACCATGAAGAGAAGCATATATGCTGTCAGCATATGTATCATTTGGAATGACCTAGATAAAGGAATTTATGTAAAGGAAACACAAGGAAGAAGCACTACTTGAAAAGGAGTCAAAGAGTATATACCTAACATGACATGATGTGCTAGATAGCTTCAGTTGTCAACCTGACACCCCTGTCTAGAGGGTAACTCAACTCAGGAAATGAATCCATTGGTTTGATCTGTGGCCCTGTCTGTGGGGCATTTCTTGATTATTGAGTAAAGTGGGAGGGTCCAGTGGGTGGTGCCACCCCTGGGTTGTATAATTAAGTAAGCTGAGCAATGGCCAGGGGGGCAAGCTAGTAAGCATTTCTCTATAGTGTGTGTTTCAGCTCCTGTTTCCAGGTTCCAGCACTGACTTCCAGCCCGACTTCTATGAGTGATGAACTGTGACCTGGGAAATGTAAGATAAACCCTTTCTTCCACAAGTTGGTTTTGGTCTGTGTTCTAATCATAGCAATAGAGAAGCAAACTAGGATACATGATATTCAAATAATGTGGCCATGATCAGACTGTGAAGAAGAAAAGCAGAACATTAGAAGTTAAAAATGAAAATTAGTAGAGATGATAAAACATTACCATTGAAATCTACCCGATGATGTTATGGACATACACAGGTGCCAAGGATTCGAGTGTAACCGATTATGACTAGTAATAATCAGATACAGACAGATTAGCGACACGTGTGCGAACATCACAGTGTTATTAGCAAAAACAATGAATCTTCCTGTAAGAAACAGTATATTTTAAAGTGAAATGGAGATCTTTTTTAAAGGTTAAAAACTCATTCACTATTATGTCTTACAGGGTTTATACTGAGTTAAATATTGTATAACTGTATTAGTTCAACAGTGAACCTAAAAATTTTATAGCCACTTTTGAAAGAGATATGTTTTCTCTGGAAACTGTTATTGAGTATGTTAAAGATATAATTAATTGCATCTTCTAAAAAATAAAATATATATTAAAAAATTGAAAACATTAAAAACTTGACAACACAACTATATACAAAATAACAAGAGTAGGCTCTACTCTGGAAACTGTGACATCCCCCCTCATGGGACTTTGAGAAGTACAACAGTACCAGCATGCAAGTACCTCCTATGCAACAGGCTTCAAATTTAATTAGATAGTAATTGGTTATCCCATAGCAATCATACCACTATTGCATAAGTAGGCCCACCTTGCCTGGCAGGTTGATATTGAAGCATGTGGTATCCAATGCATGGTAAAGCCGTTGATGTCTTTTTCTCCCTCAACAGGCTCAAAGCACCATTTGGCACTATGAAAGGTAGTCAGAGGGAGGGCAGTTTCCCCCTCCACCAAAGAACATAGCTGGACAGTAGAAGAAAGAGTATAAAAGACAATAGATGGCTGAGTGATTTGAAAATCTATCCCCTGAACATGACATAGCTATCACAGTCATGAACTCACAGCAGCTGTAATTACTTATATAAAACCTGCATGAGTTCAAGCCAATGAAGATTCCTGCGTTGATGGGTACATGATCTCAAGGACCCACCCTTTTCTATTTAGTTATTGGTAATTGGCAGCTTCTGTGGGAGAGACAACCATAGAAGTATTCAGACTCTGGTAAGATTCCCATGCTCCAGTAGATGACCTGATACCCATGTGTATATGGCTATCACTAACTATTCTTAGTAATTTAATAATAAGATTTCATGAATTTGGGAAGGGTTATTGAGAGGGATACGGGAAGATGGTGGGGGGAAATGGGGAACTATATGATCATATTTTATTTTATACCTATGGAATATTATCAAGAATAAAGTCAAATTTTCTAAAACTTTGAAAGTAAGTTTTAAAATCAGGTATTTGGAACAAACATGTCTTGATTTTAGTTCTTATTTTTTCAGTTACTACCTGTGAGTTCTTTGACAGTTTAATCTGCTTAGAGCTGTGTTTGTGGATGTAGAATGAGTATAATAATGACTTCATATCATACTGATATTGATAGGATAAATATTAGACAAGTGGTACATCATCTTTCTGTAATCTTGCAAGTTGAAACTGTTATGTTTCCAAAGAAAAAGATGTCAACATACATACAAAAGAACAGGTTGTGAGGTTGAACTCCATTTATCTAGAGACTGCATGTTAATCCTGGTGGAAATTTTCTTGAAAACAGAAATATTATGCTGCAAAAGATGATGGTGGATATCTTGATCAACTGAAAATATGCTTGACAAGCCTGGAGAGATGGCTCAGTGGTTAGGAGAAATGGCTGCTCATTCAGAGCACCCACATTGTGGCTAACAATCATCTGCAACTTCAGTTCCAAGGGAATTTTACACCCTCTTCTGACCCCCATGGATGTTGCAGGACACAAATGCACTGAAATACATGCAAGCAATACAGTATAAACATAAAGTAAAAAAATAAAATAGAATATTTTATAAAATGTGCTTGACAATATTTAAAAAATATTGAAGACCAAGAAAGAGATTAAAGTTGCAATGACTAGATGACAGATGGCATAGGATACTGTCAGCCAAAACACACATATATAACATATATCACGAGATGAATTTCATGACGGGTAGAGACTTTTATTATATAAAGGGGAGAAAAAGAATGATATTTAATATATATCATTTACCTTTGAAAATAAACATAACAATGTGTTACTTAAAACTAGAGTACTTATGCGTGGGGTTTAATTTGTTCCTCCAAAATTAAATGTTCAGTTTATTTTTAGTATTATATTATCTTCAAATGCTATGTACTTTTTCCAGAAAATTTGAGCTCAGTTTTTAAAATTATTGAATTTCTGTTTAAAAATTAGAAACATAAATGACACAATTATTTTGTTAGGCTAAAATGTATTTATTTTCTCACTTTCCTTTGAAAATGAACTCATTCTATTATTATTCATTTTACCTCTAGCAAGCAAGGCCAAATCAGCACTACATTCCCTCATGCAAATTCATTAATTTCTTTTGAATCTTTATCAATAAAACACACTTCTGTTTTGCAGAATTGAAGGATATGTTGGCTTATAAATGAGATTCCTGACATTAGCATGGTTGTACTGAACAGGTCCTGTCCCTCTCCACATTCTATTCTGTCAGATTATAATTAAGCAATTAGACATGACAGTGTGTATTGTAATGTAGGAATAACACAGATCCTCAGATGTACTATGTAGTACAAGGTGGAATTCCATTAGGAATCCCCTCTAAACAAGTAATTTATAAGACTAAATGTATCCATAACTGGGAACTGTAACACCCAGTCCACAGTAGAATACTTTTAATGGATACTGGTGATATTACAGAAAAGCAAAAATTACATGATATTCATGCTGATTTTTAGATTTTATAAAAAATGTTTTGTGCATGTTTCATGAAAATCAGTTGAAAAACTAGAGATGCTATTATAATCCATTCTCTATTAAAGTGTGAACTTTGTATAGTTAAACAGGAATCCAAATGTGTAGAACAATATAAATTGTATTTTTAAGACTTAGCATTTTTGTTTGAATGTTTGATACTAATTATAGCAAAAATGAAAGTGTAATTTTTAAAATATCCTTACAACAAAGATTTGTTGAGGATTCAGTTTCATAAAATGAATATACATTATATATGTCAAGCAAGAATCGATATATTATAAAAATTCTGCTAGTCTTTCAAATAAGATGGTGTAAAAGTGATGACATGTAAAGTCATCTGGAAAAAGTTGACAAAACCTTAAAATTTAAATACTTAAAATGTGATCATTACATAGTTGCACTAGAAAAGTATAAGTACTGATGAAACCTTAAATTGAAGTGGTTTCTTTTTTCTATATATTTAAAAAATATTTTATTCAGTTTTTGTGCAATTCATGTAATAGATCTTAATCAAATTTAAAACTCCCCCATCCTCACTCCCCTCCACCATAGCTCCTTCTCCCATCTGATTTTAGGCATTCTGTCCTGCATGTTCAGTCCTATCTAGTCAACTAAATGCCCCTCACTACAACTTCATACAGACTCTAGTCAGCCTATCTAGAGTCACTCCCTTAAAGAAGATCTACTCTCCCTCATCCAGTGGTAATCAGTTACCAATAGTTAACAGGCTAGATTTGGGACCTGCTGTCCATTTCCCCAGTTCTATGTTGGTCTTTTGTATTTTTGAGTTGGCGTGGGTATTGTACATGCTGTCACAATTGTTGCAAGTTTACATGAGCGGTTTTCTAGAGGCCTGAAAGCCTTTCTTTCCTTATGTTCATAAAGCAACCCTGGCTTTTACACTCTTTGTGCCACCTCTTCTGAAATTGCCCCTGAGTCGTGGGTGGGTGAGGTTTAATATAGGAGTCCTATCCAGGCTCACACACTCTGCAGTCTCTTACTCTTTAACTCTTGGCCAGTTGTGCCTTTTATGCACATCACACTCTGTTATATGCAGAAGCTTCACTGGTGAGATTTCAGGGGTGTATTGATATTCTCTCTAGCCCCTGTTCCACTGTGTTCCATGCACTTAGGGCTGAGCATTTCTCAGATGCTTATTTTCTGTGTATGACCAGTTGTGGAATTTTGTAATAGCCTCCATCTGTTTCAAAAAGAAGCTTCATTGATGAATGCTATATAGTATACTTGTCTATAAATATAAGTATCTATATACAGCATACAGTGTGAAATTTAATTTGTCAAGAGATTTGATAGAGATAGGGTTTTCACTAGGATCTATGACCTCTCCAGCCATGTGTATTTGGATGTATTTACAGTGCCACCAATGAGTTCCTTCTTATTAAAGGGCTACACATTCAATTAGACAGCTGTTGATTATCCTGTAGATAAAAGTGCCGCTACTATACCAATAGATATAGTTTGCTGTGCCAGTCATTCTGGTTATTAGGCTTTATAGCTGGGTTCGACCATTGGTTCATTTTCTCCCTTAGAAGCTTGCATAGTGTCCTCTAAAACTATGAGAGCTAGTCTTCAGGGAGAAGGCTTCCTTGTTAGCTCCAGCTCCATTGCTCTAAGACCCGTGTTCAAAGTATGTCTGTCTTCAGCAATAGGGTCTTACCTTCATGTTCTGGGAGATAATGATGGACTGTGGCAATAGCCTGTGCTATTTTGGGAGTCTGTTGGACTACCCTGACCAACAACTAGAAGGGAGGTTTCTCCTGTCTGAAACTATGTTCCTTGAAAATTTTGTTTTTTCAAAAAATCAAATAAGTCCTTTGGAAATGTTAGAGAACACTTTCAATGTACTAATTTTTAAGAATAAAATATTCAATGGGGATGGAAATGTAGCTCAGAAGTAAAGTGCTTGCCTAGCCTGTATGAAGATCTGGGTCCGTTCTCCAACACTTCAATAATATAAAATATTCAAGAATAAAATTTACAATTTGAGCTTGAAACTAATCAATGCTTTCATCAAAGTATAAATTCACGTGTGTGTGTACGTGTGTGTGTGTGTGTGTGTGTGTGTGTGTGTACGTGTATTGTGGTATACTTGGGCTATCTCTAGTGCAATACTTCAAGTTCCTCATCCTTTTTTGTACATGAGATGAAACTGTGTAAGATATGAGAACACTTACTATTAGTCCTAAGAACATGGGACATGTTCTCTTTGCATCAGTGTTTCTATGGAGACTCCAGAGACAATGTCTATTTACATACACCAGAAACTGCACAGGATAAGAACCAAGATAATTTTAGGCATATAAATGGTATAGTCACTCAAATGGGCTTTACACTTCTGGTTTACAGTTTTCCAATTAGATATTGCGATATATAAAGAAAGCATAATGGTAGGGCAAGGAGAAGAAGCCAGGAGCACTGGTTCATGTGCAAGGTTTTTCCTTCCATCTACTGGTAATTATAGGATTATTCTTACTTCCACACCTAGAATAAGAAGTTGGCACCTTACTAGCCTTCGTCATTGCTTTGCCCATTCTATATAACTTGTACCCTCATTTCCTGACTTCTCAATTACAGGATCAGAGCATGGGTCTGGAAAGTCCTGTTCTGTATTGGACTGGGGAACGGTTGTGGCCATCCCTCATAAAATAGTACCACTATGATATATCTGCAGGCCTGCCTGGAGGCCACATTTTGAAAAAAAGTATCATAGTTCTATATCGTTAGGCTTACTTCCCAGCCTAGACACACCTGAGCCCACTGCCTAGAAAAGAAACCTGGCAACAAACAGACCTCAGCAAGCAAACATTGCAGTCATTGGACAGCATGGGCCTCATGCAGTTGTGGTGGACTACCTCTGACAAGTGAATGTATTCACAATGTTTCTAATCTGGGGAGCACTTCTTTCTCTTCCCTTTCTGTCACTCCTGAGTCTGACTTCTGCTTATCTCCTTTGCTCAGCTTGAAGTGCCTTCTGGTGATGGATCAAAAAAAAAAAAAAAAAAAAAAAAAAAAAGAATTGAAACAGGTAGGGTGGTTTTAATCCTAACATTGGGGAGTAAAAGGCAGGCAGATCTCTATAAGATCAAGGCTATCCTGGTCTACATAGTGAGGTCAGCTGGGGTTACTGGGAGACCGTGTCTCAAAATAAATAAAATAATAGGACTGTGAACAATATAAATATGAATGATACAATCATAATAATTTGTAGTTTGTTTTTTTTCTTAGAGCAATATTAAAGAGAAAACAACACAAACACAAGAAATCTAGAGGCTAAAAGGAAAGCAGAGAGACATCGTAGAAGGAAAGGAACAAGTTTTCTGTGTACCTTTAACGATCATTTTCTCTTGAATTTTGACCAAGGAACCAAGCATGCTCATTTTTTTGTGTGACTCATAATTTACATATCTGCCTCTAATAAAAGAACATCAATGTTAGCTGTTAACATAGTTATAAAACCAGTTCTTTTTAAGCTTCATTATGTGGTAGATTTATAAAATCATTATTACATATTTATAGTAAAGCCAAATATAAAATCTTTATTTAGTTATTGTTTCAAATTTAGCTAGAATTCTTAGTGTTTTATGTTAAATTTTATGTGAATTAATAAATGCAATAATTATTCACAAAACATGGATGAAGCAATATGATTTCTGTTTTTATTTCTGATAAACAGTGAAAATTGCTGATGAGAAAATAGAAGATAAATATGGAATAAAGCTATAAGTATGCTAAGCAAATTATGAATAGCAAATTGGACACATTGATTAGATTCTTAGATGGTGAAGTAGAATGAAAAAAGAAGTCTGTCAGCTAGGTTTTTGACAGGTGTCAAATACACAGTACTATTTTTTTAAATGAGATTAAGTAATCAGAAGAGTAGGCTCTGTGCCCTTTTGATATTAACTATTACACAGTTTACTTTTATTGATATGGAAAGACCAAAGGAAACAACAGTGTTTTAAAAGTAAGTGATACTGCAAACTCATTTATTTGGTTGTAGTCTAAATGTCTAATATTGAAGGTTTATTGCAATGCAACTAATGTTTAGTAAGACCAAAATCACATTGCCTTTCTTGTAGTAGTCAAATTACTCCTCTGAATGCTGTGGGAAGATGCTACACATCTTATGTGTCTTTGGTAGATAGTAAAAAAAAATTAGCTTCCCTTTATATATGAGCAGTTTTTCAAACTGGAGGTTGGAGGCGCGGATACAGAGTGAGTTGAGAAGGGCATGGGGGTGAATATGTTCATACTTCATTATATATATATATATATATATATATATATATATATATATATATATATGAGAGAGAGAGAGAGAGAGAGAGAGAGAGAGAGAGAGTGT
>NW_008356327.1:3588707-3596698 GCF_000622305.1 Nannospalax galili
TATATATATATATATATGATATGCTCAATAATAAAGAAAAAATTTAAAAGAGTAACTCTTTGGCTCTTCAGACTTTCATATTGTAAGAAGCATGACATGTTATATACACTGCCTGGAGAACCCTACTTGCAGTAGTCCTAAGTCTTAAAATCTAATTGAGTTCAGGCAAGATGGCATCCCCACATATCAATTTCATGATCTGACATCAAAATTAGGGTGTGTTTACTATGTCATGTGTAAGGTAACAGGAAGCTGCAGGAGAGACAGTTAATAGGAAAGCATTCTGCACACCTCAATGGGCTAGTCAAATGAGAGTTTCACTAACAGTAATGAAATGGCTTCTACTTGGGGCTCAATTCAAACATCTCTATAAAATTAGTAATCTGTTACATTTCTATGGTAACTCTGTGTGCGCACATCTTTACATTTTTCAGTTGACATGCAAGGAGCATGTCAATTACAGAACACTTATCTACAATAGATACATAAGGAAACAGGCACAGGGAGTGAAAATACTCATCCATAATTATATTACAGGATCATAGATTTCTGAAAATACAAAAAGTTTGAGATTACTTTCGAACTTTGCATGGAATAAAACTGAAGGGCACAGAATATAGGCAAATACTAAATATTATGTAGATAATTATAAGAAATGCCACAAGGACACTAGTCAGTTATATAAGATAGAATGCACAGAAACAGAAAAGAGCTACATATTTAAAAATACATGGTTTCTTGCTTTCCTGATGAAACATTTTAGTTTATTTTGGGTTAACGATTTAAACATTAAAAAGTGAACTTAAATCAGAAATACAATGAAAAAGGTAAGGAAGGGAGTTTAATTATATTAGAAATGCAAAGAAAAGTCACCAAAGGCTTTAAATAGGAAAATATCATAGTGTGTTTTATACCTTTAAATAATAACTTTAGCTTCCAGGTAGACACTGGTTGGAGGAGATGAGAGATGATGTGATGGTGATGCAGGGCTGGTATGCATGGTTGAGCAGTCATAGGTGGTACCTTTCCCAGAGCTGGTAGAACTCTACAGTGAAAAACTGTACAACTGTCCCCAATGACCTTGTTTGGAGTGGGATAGCAGTAGATTTCAGAATTGTTAAAATCAATAAGGGATGTAAGACAGAATAAGTTATCTTTGTTCAGTAGAAAGAGGTTTGAAATTCTTAGTTTTTTGCCATTTAGCAGACTTCATTAATTTTACTTAATTGTTGACTACTTGTATAATATTCTTTCACATTATAATTATAAACATTAGAGTGTATTTTATTTTTATTTTTAAATTTTTCTTTCACAATTTCATATATGTACACATGTGTGCTTCATTTCCTCTCCCTCTCCAAACTACTCCTATTCCCTCTCTTCACTACCAATGCCCCTTCCACCTATAAATTTCTTTCATCTATTTTCTAGTTAGAGTTTTCTTTATCAGGGCCATTTGTGTGATCCTGATTTGGGACCTAAATATTAGAGCCTGATGGGCTCATCAGTGGGTATGTAACTAGATACCATGACTCCTTGTCTTCCAGAATGGTTGATTGCCAATCTGCCAATATGAGCTAGGGCCCATGAGTCCTTTCACCCTTCGTAGCTGTGAGGAAGGACCAACTTTAACAGACACAGTACTAGTATATAGATATTTGAGTTTGTGGCTGCCATGGCAGTCTCCTGCTGAGAAGATGGCATTTTGAATCCCCTCTCTCCATCCTCCAGCTCTTACATTTCTTCTGCAATGTTCTTTTGTGATTAAGGGGGTCATATAAATGTCTTATCCAAAGATGAGCCCTTAACTGTCCTTTACTGTCAGTGTCTTATGCCATCAAGGGCTTTTGCATTTACCTGAGTTCATTGCAAGGAGAGATTTTTCTGAGTCTGAGAGTAGCCTTTGTCTATTGATATAAACATAGATATTTAGGATATGGATTGATGCTCTATCAGTTCAGTTAAGTAGTCATCATAGGACTGCCTGCCCCAGGGTCTATGACCTCTGTAGTCTGGTGTTTGGGGGGAGATTTGCAGTGTTAGCCATGGATTCCCTCTTATGGAACAAGCTGAAAATCCAATTAGGGGACTGTTGGCTTCTCCATAAAATTCATTTCACCATTATATCAATGGGTACATCTTGTCTGGCATGTTGTATTATAGTTCATACAGATCACAGTTGTGTTAGACCATCTAGGCCTTTAGCCCATAACAGCCTAGATAACATCATCCATCACCATGAGTGGCAGCTAGCAGGGAGAAATATTCTAGCCCATTTCCAACTCATTATTTCTTCATCTTGCATTGAAGGTGTGGAATCTATAGAAGCAGGATCTTTAAACCAGTTTGTCAGGCAACTCAAAGAAATGGTAAGGACTCATAGTGTTTGGAGGCTCTGGGACTTTCTAACCGGTAGCTCCTCTGGGGGTGTCTTATACTTTCTACTGGGCTTTTGTTTCATGACCCATTGTTTTTAGGATATGTCTTGCCTTGCCTTGCATAATATCTGCCCTCAAAAACTCCCTTTTATATTTTATAATTGGGTTATCAGATGGGAAGTTACTGAGTACATTTTCAAATTATTTGTTAAAATAAATTTTTAAAAATTTGGAAGCTTAGATTTAGTTTTGCCTTATGGATATAAGAGAAGTTTGGTTTGTCAACATGAAAATAAATCTATACAAGATTAACTTAACAAATTGGAAGCAATGTGATCTTTCAAAAACTCAAGCTATCCACAGTAAGTGGTCAATAACAATTTATTGATGGTGGTAATGTTTTCAGCCTTTTGAAGAGCTGTTAATAATACAATGCAAACCATGTGCTGTTAAAATCACTTGAGTGGTTATTTAATAATATGATTAGACTAATTTACTGCAAGATTGAAATTCTTATCTGGTATTAATGTGCCCACTAGAAAGGCTTTGAAAAGAGTCACAATTATGTACAATGTCTTTTTTCAGAAGATATGCTTTTGTATATTCCTATAATGTAGCAATGAAATATTGCTTTAACTTATTATTAAATTCAAAATGTTGAGATTTGGGGGCTTCCCTGTAGAGGAGTTCCTCTTTTCCTTCTACTGAACAAAGGATAACATATTGATTCTTTGTAGGGTTTAACATATTAATTTGGTCTAGAAGGATGGTATTAAAAATATAACTTCATTGTAAAGAGAATCTCTAAGGCTCTCTCTGAGACGATTGGGAATTCATTCAACATTTCAATGCTATCACTCTGTAATCTGTTGATTGGTGTTCATAATTCTTCACAGAGATATTGTGAAGATTAATGAAACAGAGTTTGTAAAGTATTTTATCTCTTCAAATGCAAGTTGTGTGAGCTGAACATTTAGAAGCCTCATTATACACAGGCTGTACCGTGCCAGAAATCTTAAACTGTTAGTAAAATCTCTTAAGTGTTGTACTTTATCATCGCTGTCTTGATAATGGAGGACTATGCCTATCATATCCGTTTTTGTCTCTTCAAGACTGTTTAAGCATAGTGCTACTGATGCTTGACATTTATCAGAGTTACAGTGATCCTTTTACATTTGGAGTGCATAGAATTTGTACTAGATCTATCTTACAATGTTATCTAATAATGTCAGCCTCTATATACGTACAACCAAGCATTGCAAAGAGTGATGCTCTTTAAAGGCTTTGGTTGTATATAATAAACCTCCCAAAGGTTTGCATTCCAGCACAGTGTGCTTTGTTCTTTTTCCCAGAAGAGCTTCAAAGTATAGGAAACCCTTCTAAGATACCTAAATGGTAATATATCATACCAAGGTAATATCTGGCATATAACATCACTTCCAGAATATAGATATTTTTATAGAGTGTCTGTAATTTCTGGAAAAAAAAAGAAATCCTTTCGTTATTAGCTAATTCTATCTTGTGGGGGAAAGGGAGTGTTGAAGCACAGTGATGCATGGAAATTCTAGAGTAAACCAAGAATATCATCTTGAGTTGTGAGGGAAGAGGTAGAATTCACATTCTCAATGATCATAAGTTTATAGAGACAATCAGGCTAAAAAGGGCTTTATGAAGAAGATAGCAAACGCAGAACAACAGCTGCTAGCGTAAATAATAGCATTTCTTTTGAAGAGAAAATTAATTTGAAAAATTGGATTTTATTTTCTCTAGATGGATTTTATTAAATATTTTAGGGAAAACAAGAGTTTAAATATCGATATGTAATTTATACAAGAGTATTTATTCATCTTCACAATGAAAGAAAAATCAGGTTGTTTATACAGAAGGAACTATATAACAATTTTATAGTTTTCTGATGGCTATGCATAAAGATTTACTTGTAACATAAGAAAATTTCATTTTAATACAGAAAAACAGGCACCACTGAACTAAGGGAAAGACAGTGAAGATAAATGATGGAAATAGAATCAAAGAAACAAATCCAATCTTGGAATCATATGACTTTATTGAGCAATAACATATATAAAGTCCTTTATTTTAT
The DNA here is from genome assembly GCF_000622305.1 of Nannospalax galili. Classification (NCBI taxonomy): domain Eukaryota; kingdom Metazoa; phylum Chordata; class Mammalia; order Rodentia; family Spalacidae; genus Nannospalax; species Nannospalax galili. Next base: position 3,593,187 of record NW_008356327.1, read on the forward strand.
CCCAATGTTTATTTTTACTATTTTAAAAATTACTTTTATTTTAATGTATGAGTGTATTGCCTGAATGATGTAAGTGCACATGTGTTATACAATGCCCATGGAGGTCAGAAGATGGCGTCAGATTCCCCCGGAGTTTTGGACAGTTGTTAGCCGCCTTGTGGGTGCTGGAATTGAACCCAGGACCTCTGCAAGAACAGCCAGTGCTCTTGACTGCTGAGCCATCTCTCCAGCCCTCCAATGTTTATTTTTAATAAAGATATAGTGTCTTAATAACCTAAACATTGTCACCATAATCAGAAAGATTTCATATTCTTCATCAATATCTTAACGGACTTGTTAGTAGGTGATCATCCCTTAAATAATCAGAGAAATAAAGAGACTCTGTTACTATTGTACATTCAAAAACTTGATAGTACATAGCAATATTAGATTATCTGCTTTACTGAAGGGAAAACACTTCATAGACAGTGTTTTAGTGTAACTCTGTAGAATGCATCCTGAAGAAATATTTTTAAAATCTCTGCCCATTTTAGTTACAGAATTTGTTATCTGCCATTGATAAAGATTATAGATGGCCTGCAATCCTCTGGTATCCGAAAAGACTCAACAAAATTAAATTGAACAAATCCTCATATAAGCAATCTAGATATTCAGTTGTGTTTAGAGAAGTGTCTATTTGACTGAAATTATCCACTTACTTATATTACTCTTATTTATATTTCAGATGTGGTTTTTATAAGTGAAACATTATTTACAAATTTTTAATAGGTCAACTATTACATTTATAATGATAATGAAATTTGAAGATATTCTTTATTTTAGTAATTTTATAATTCTCCTTTTAGAAGATTTCCAGTCGGACAATTGGAGAATAATGCAACAGTTCAAGAAAAACCACATCTTTGAGTGTTTTATACATGAAAGCGAACTCAGAAGTTTAAACATAATCATTAATACAGATATATGACGATACAGAAAAAGATGATGAAAAACCGAGCAATAACGCAAAACTTAAAGACTTGCAAATATTCAGAGGAACACTGAAATAGTTGAAACATTTGTTGTTTAATAAATAATATTGAAAACTGGGAAACCTGAGGAAAGCTTGATTCCTCCAGGATTCAGTGAAGACTGTCAGGAAGGGGAAAAGCGCCATCTATTGACAGGAATATGCAAATTATCTGTTGATCTGCACTTTTAACACTATAGACTGTTCTGTAGTAATAGCACTCACAAGGCTGAAGACTTTTGCTATTCAGTATAAAACTTTTATTTTCATTATCAATAATATGGTCATTTCACTTATGGATAAATTGTATTCATCTTCAAACTGTAGTAACAGACCATTTTGGTGTATTCTTTATTAACAGAAAATCATAATCCTCACATGGGCGTGTTTGACAAATTGTCTACTGAAATAATTCAACATCAAGATATATCACATTTATTCACCAACTAATTTTTTGTGTAGGCTTAAGGAAACTTTTCAATCCTGTGAAACTAATGTTATAAAAACATATTTTGATAAGTCATATATTGTCAAATTGGAATTGATATGACAACATACATATATAGTTTAATAAATGTGTCTAATACATGTAATTACAAATATTCGTTAGTTACCTATTTTATTTTAGCATTTTACATCCTGAAATAGATAGGTAATTCATTGAGTGGCATTTCAACAAATTGTGTTGAAATTCATGGACCATGTAGACTAAATGAAAAGGAACTGTTATTGTTTTAAAATAAATTTTATGTCTTTGTAGAACTGAGAAAGATTGACCTTCATATGAAATATCTCTATTCTTTTATTACACTCCAAATATCAATGGAAAACTGTGTTTAATCTACACAAGAACGTCTTTTACCCTTTAAATGCATGGTAGGCTGTCAGACTCAAATCCTAAACATATCTACAGGCGGAAACTGCCCCCAATCTGAAGTTATAGGGCAGCAATTCTGAGTAACATTTGAGAATAGTTCTTGCTCAGCAAATTGTTAACTCACAAAATCACGTTGCCTTCAAGAAAGAAATGATATTGTTTCACAGTTGAGGAGAATAAATAACTACAAACACAATGAACTAAGTTAACACGTGCTGAAATTTCACTCAAATAGCATTTCTAATATGTGATATTTACAAAGAAAGTTGAAAACCAACACCTATTTTCCAGGATTTTCTAAATATGGTGTATAACAGCTCCAATTTCTATATTTATTTTGCTAAAAACAATTTGAATAACTCCATTTTACTAACCTTATTTGAAACTTTACAGGTTACCTTTGTTCTTTGTCAGATCAATAAAGTATCAGCAGATAACTATTAATATATTTCTTTGCATCTGCACAGTGAAAACTTTAAATATTAAAACGAAATATTGCAGCCCATATATCATCTACTGTTACAAGACAGGAATGACAGTATTAAGATGCACGTTCAGGATAGCACTCTTTCTACTTTGAACGCTGTCAAGAACAAAGTGCTTTACAGACTTAAAATAAATCTAGGTACTAATCCATTGAATTTCTGACAACAGGAGCCCAAGGTTTCCATGCACTTAGCTGAGTACTGCATAAGAGCTTGTGCATTATTTATGTCCACTAATGGTGTTGCAATGCGCTTTGTGTGAAGCAGTGACAGTGCAATCTGCTAAGATAGCTGCTGCTGTGGATAAAGCCATACATTTTCTTGAGCTTGAATTTTTGACAGAATACTCTATTAATGCCAATTCTGCTTAAGTAAATGCTGAACAGGGGTCAGTTGTTCCTTTTTTCCCCCTTCTCTTATTATTTAAGAAAACAGTGTCATAAAATTGAAAAAGATGTTCTGAGGTTTGCTGAATTTTTCAGTACAATAGTAGCCGGTAAAGGTCATTCTACTTTTTTGTCTACTTTTATGATTTCGTGTGATGGTCCACAGACTCAATAGGAAAGCTCTTAGCACTGAAAAAGGGAGGTGCTATTAATTCTAGTTTCAGTGCCATTATACTCTTCATACTCTTCAGTGGATCAATAGAATTAAATGAGCTGAGATATTAGGAAAATATTGAAAAAAGCAGGAGGATTGCATTGTTTGTGCAAGGTTGGGAAGAGTTGAAAATAAAGAACCATCTATAGCAGCTGTCAATAAATCATGAAAACATGGAACCAAATGGAATATAGCATGAAGCCTCAAACTAAATGCCCATAATACCGTTTGTGTTTTTCATTAACATTTTATTCGAAATATCCTTTACAGTTTTCTTTAATCTTTTTTTTTTTTGGTATGGCGAATGCATGGAATGTGTACATATTTGTGTACAAATTCATTTAATTGTGAAGTATTTCTTTTCACAGAGAGAAGATTCTTGAAATGAATGAATAATAACTTTATATATTATATGTATGTGAAATTTAAAAAGAAAGAAGTTATGATTCAGATATTAATTTTAAAGTTTTTGATCATTTTGCCACATCTGTATTTCTCTGAATGCATAACATTTTGGAATATATATTTCAAATATCAAATA
>NW_008356327.1:3596725-3615810 GCF_000622305.1 Nannospalax galili
ATACATTAATTAATATATTATATAATATATATAGTTTCTTTCTATATTCTGCTGTTTGGCCATTTAATTAAACTATAAAACATCAATATATTCTAGTCTCCTTAATAGCAAAATCAACCTAAAATGTTTTATTTATCTTAGCAATAAGAGATGCATATTAGATTGAATGGCAATCATATAATGGTATTTCTCATTGAATTACTAGGGATGGAAGAACATCATCAATCTCTAAAAAAGTCAGACTGTAAGCATTATATAAAATAACTACAAACATATGCCTAATTATTTATTCTTAAACTTTAATAGACATTATATTTAAAAACAAAAAATGCACCTAAATAGTAAGATTAGGCTATCCTAGCATCTTCATTTTCCTAGATAAACTCTAACAAATATATTTACATCAGAAAATACTTTGATGTGTGGTTAAAATGACAGTGTTTTCACAATCAGGAGCTAGATTATGTGTCTCTTCCACCCTTGGAGGTAAATGTGTGTGTGTGTTTGTGTGTGTGTGTGTGTGTGTGTGTGTGTGTTTTCTAAGTAAGGGCTTGTGATAGTGAGTGCTAAGGACTATTTCTAGATCAAGTTACTTAAAGAATGGCTGCTTTCTTCCATCTGAACAAAGGCAGATAATCATAGAAATACTGTAGCTACACAAATGGAAGAATATCAGTCCTGCAGGGGATCGCAACAAACTGAGAACACCTGTGTGCATAATGAAAATTAAGATCATGAACTGAACATGAGTCATTAGACATGTTGTATCTGTTTCTTCTGGCTTCAGAGGTCTTTTTTTAATAGTAACAATAGTTTTAAGTTATAGTGCCATTACTTTTGACACATGAAGGACATGAAAGGTAAACATACTAATTTTCAACTTGTCTTGGAACTTTTCAGATTGACATATATAACAATCTACAATATGAACAATTTTGTTTATCACTACCTTGGGGGATACATTTCACAAACTGATATATTCTGTATATGATAGCCTCCAAATGAATTTAATATACATCTTGAACAATTTTAAATCACTGCTTAAAAATTTTTACTTTTATTCACAGTTTTAAAGACAATAATTATATGAAATAAAATATTAATTAACTTCTTATTTTCTCTCATGCCTCAGTGATTAGAATTAAAAGTGTATTTTTTTTCCTTGGGGTGCATGCATGCATGTACTCTTTAGTAATTATATGTGTTTATTACCTGTGTGCATACAGGAGCACATACATGTGTATGCACCTGTGTTGGAAGCCAGAGGTCCATGTCAGGTGACATTCTCAACCACTCTCAACTACTCTTTTGAGAGAAGGTATTTCATTAAATCCACTGCTCATCAATTGACTAAGTTAGCTTGACAGCACGGCCCTGTGACCTACCTCTGCCTTCTCCCATGCTCTCTTCTCCTTTGCTCATACTAGGGTTAAGGACGCTGCTGATGGGTTTAGAAATTTCCTTTACTAAGTACACCCAAGACATCCATCTATCTACATGTGTTTTTATATAAATAGCAAAAGCAATACTTTTAAAAATATTTTATTATCTTTTTATGTGTATGAGTGTATTCCTGCATGTATGTAAGTGCACCCTTCCTCTGCAATGCCTGCAGAAGGCAGAAGAGGGCATCAATCCCCTGGAACTGAAGCTGCTCGTGGTTGTTAGCCACCATGTGGATACTGAGAATTGAACTTGGGTTCTCTGCAAGAAGAGTCAGTGCTCTTAATAAATTGCTGAGCCATTTCTCCAGTCCCACCCAAAAGTAATTCTTAATATATACTATTGCAATTGTATTACTTTCTTTGCTGCTGCTATGATAGATTGCCATGGCAAAAACAAAAACAACTTAAGGAAGAAAGTCCAGAGTTCCATATGCATGGAGTTCATCTTGGTGGTGGAGAAAGGAAATAGGCAGAGAAGATATAGTGGCAGGAGCAGAAAGCTGACTGACTATACAGTATCTTCATTCAGGAAGCAAAGAAAGAGCAGCACATGTAGCAAAGCTACAAAACCTCAATGCCTACCTCCACTCACACACTTCTAAGAATTGGTAAATTGCCAAAGCCTAAGTGCCACATCTACAATGCAACCTCTACACCTAAGGCTCACAGAAGATAGAACAAGGGATAAAGAGAACACTAATGCATGCTTCGTTTTCTCATCAATGAAGCTCCCTCATGCAGCAGAGGGCCAGGAACACAAAAGGTCACAAATGGCCAAAACGTATAAAATGAGAGTCTACAGAGTGTGGGTCCTCAGAAATAACTGCTATATGAAAATCCAACCGCCCAGGGATCAGGGACCACTGTGGAAGAGGGAACGAAAAGCTTGTAAGAGCTAGGGAGAAGATGCATGACCATATGGAAATAGAGCCTTATAGGATCTCGGAACCCTTCTCATATGAACCTAGAGCAATGGTGTCTGCATGTACAAGACCCATGCAAACTCATGCAGACAAAACCTAGCACAGAGCTTTTGAAATAGGCAGCAGGGCCCAATCTTAGTTGAAGAATTATTGGTAGTTGATTACAGCACCAGGCATGAGTTACTTGTAAATGAGTTACTCTAAGTCCGAAGAGATAGCTGTTGGTTAACCTCAAGATAAAAGTGCCATAACTCCACCACTGGAGATATTTTGCCAATATTTCAATTGCTTTAGTTCTCAGAATTATACCTGGGTGGTACTGCTCATGATTTTTCTCTTTGCAACTTGCAAAGCACATTTGGACACTGTGAGATCGATTTCCTCAAAGAGGATTCTAGGTAAATACCAGATTGATTTCTACAAGTCCTGTGACCAAACTATGTGTTGTCTTCAGCAATGGAGCCTTAATTTCATGTTCTGAAAGGCAATCAATAGCAATGGCAATAAGCTGTATTGTTTCAGGGGTCTCTTGTAATAGCAACAAATCAAAGGGAAATATCTTTTAATTTTTTTTTTTAGGTCTTTTTGAGAAAGGGTCTCCCTGTGGTCCCAGCTGTCCTGAAACTCACCATGTAGACCAGGCTGGCCTTGAACTCAGAGATCCACCTCCCTCAGCTTCCTGAGTGCTGGGATTAAAGGCCTGTGCCACCACGCCCGGTGGGAGATATTTTTTATCTGGAAGTGATGTTTAATATATATGTAGGTATATATTAAGAATATAATACCTATAATATATGTATTTAATATCTGTATGTGGTGTGTGTGTGCATTTGTATGCATGTTTGTGTTATGTGTAATATAAAGCAAGCTTATGAAATAAGAGATTTTCTTGTTCCTTTTCCAAACATCCTTGGTATTATTTAGCTCTCCTTCCTCTTCCTCCTTCTGTATTATCTTACCTCCCCCCCAGTTAAGTCTCCCTCTGTTTATTAATGTTATCCCTTCATACCACCTGTGTCCTGTTATTGCCCACATTAGAGCTCCTTCTACCTCCTTCCCCAATAATTCCTTTTCAATTTCCTGAGTTCTATGGTTACTCCAAACTCAACTTTACAATCTAATGACTCATTTACAGGTTACACAGGTAAGCAGAACATAGAACATATGGTACTTGTCTTTCTGTGTCTGCATTACTTCACTGTGCTGGATAGCTTTAGTGTCAACTTGACACACCTGGGTTGAAGGACCCTCAATTTGGGGATTGCCTCTATTGGACTGGCCTGTGGCCCTGTCTGAGGGGCATTTCTTGATGAGTGATGGGGGGAGGGCCCAGCCCACTGTGAGTGGTACCACCTCTGGGCAGGTGGGCCTGTATTGCATAAGAAAGCAGGCTGAGCAGGGGTCAGGGGAGCAAGCCAGTAAGCAGAGTTCCTTCATGGCCTGTGCTCCAGCTCCTGCTTCCAGGTTCCTGCCCTGAGTTCCTACCTTGGGCTCCCTGATGAACTGCAACCTGGGAGATGTAAGCTGAATAAACCCTTTCCTCCTCAAGTTGGTAGTGGTCAGAGTGTTTTGTCACAGCAATGAAGAAAAAAACCAGGACATTCACTTAATTCAATGTTTTCCAGTTTCATTTATTTACCTACAAAGTTATTTTTCTTTACAGGGGAACAGAATCCCATTGCATCTTTACCACATTTTTGTTATCCATTAACCAATTGATGGACATCCAGGATGTTTCCATCTCCTAGCTTTTTATGAATAGAAAACATGAACATTCACACACCAAACTCTGGAGCACCCAATTGTATAAAAACAGCAGTCCAGGGTTATAAAACAGAGATTAACACCAACTCAGTGATAGTGGGCAACTTTAATATCCCATTTCCTTTAATGGACAGATCAACTGGACCACAAATATACAGAGAGACATCTGAATCAAGTGACATACTATATGAAATGGACCTAAAAGATATATACAGAATATTTCATCCAACCACTAAAGAATGCACTTCCTACTGAGCATCTCATGCAAATTTTCTAAAATTGACTGCATTCTGGGGCACAAAACAAATCTCAACAAATACAAAAAAATATTGAAATAATTCCATGCCTTCTATCAGACCACAGGGCAGTAAAGCTTATAATCCACAGCAAAAGAAGCTCTAGTAAATTCACAAACTCATAAAGATTAAACAGCACACTCTTAAACCATGAGTGGGTCAAAGAAAAAATTAAGAAATAGATAAAAGTGTTCCTGGAACAAAATAAAAAGAAGAACATAACACAACAAAACTTCTGGGACACCCTAAAAGCAGTCCTAAAAGGTAAGTTTATAGCCCTTAACACCTACATTAAAAAACTCAGAAAGTGCATATGTAAATGACTTGATAATACAACTCAAGACTCTGGGAAAGCAAGAGCAAACCAACCTCAAACCTAGTAGATGAGAAGATATAACAAAACTCAGCAGAAATTAATGAAATAGAAACAAATAAAATAATATAAAAAAACTAATGAATCTAAGAGCTGGTTCTTTGAAAGGTTAAGTAAGATAGATAGACTCTTCACCCAGTTAACTAAAAGAAAGTAAAAGCAAATCCAAATTAACAAAATCAGAGATGAAAGAGGAAACATCACAACAGGCACCAAAATATCCAAAGTATTGTAAGGGAATACTTTAAAATCTATTCTCCATTAAATTTACAAAGTTGAAATGGACGAATTCTTAAAATCATGGCCACTACCAAAGTTAAACCAACAGGAGACCAAGAGCCTACACAGAGACATAACATATTTTCCTTGAAAATAGAACAGTAATACAAAACCTCCCAAATAAAAAAAGCCCAGCCCAGATGGATTCACAGCAGAATTCTACCAGACATTCAGAGAAAATCTACAACCAATGCTGCTTAAATTATTCAAAAAGATGGAAACAGGGAGCACTCCTAAACTCCTTCTGTGAAGCCAGTATCACTTTAATACTAAAACCAGGTAAAGATGCAACAAAAGAAAAGTATAGACCCATATCCTTAATGAACATAGGTGCAAAGATACTCAACAAAATACTTGCACACCGCATAAAGATACACATCATAAAGATCATCCACTATGATCAAGTCAGCTTTATACCAGAGATGCAGGATAGTTCAACATATGTAAGTCAATAAATGTAAATGGACTTAAAGACAAAAACCACATGGTTATTTCAATAGATGCAGAAAAGGCCTTTGACAAAATCCAAAATGCATTCATGCTAAAAGTTCTTGAAGGCATTAGTCTGGAGCAAACATACCTCAACATAATTAAAGCCATACACAGCAAATTCAACCTAAATGGAGAAAAACTGGAAGCATTCCGATTAAAATCAAGAATGAGACAGGGCTATCCACTGTCTCTACTTCTTTTCAATATACTGTTTGAAACCCTTACTAGAGCAATAAGAAAAGAGAAGTGAATTAAAGGAGTACCATTTAGAAAAGTAGAGGTAAATTATCCCTATTTGCATATGATACATATGAAGTCCCAAAAATTCCACTAGAAAACTGTTAGAATTCATTAATGCTTTCAGTAAAATGGCAGGATACAAAATCAACGTACAAAAATCAGTAGCCTTTCTATATGCCAGTAACAAGCAATCAGGAAAAGCATTCGAGGAAACCCTCCCATTCTCAATAGCCTTAAAAAATAAAATATTTAGGAATAAACATAACCAAAGACATTAACGATCTCTACAATGAAATTTCAAAACTCCAAAGAAAGAGTAGGAAGACACTAGGATATGGAAAAATATATCTTATGTACTTTTTAGACATTTGTTGTTGATGGACATTTGAATTGAACCCATATCTTCAGTATTTTGAATAGTATTGCAACAAAAGTGAGCTTAGAACTCCAAAAAATACATAGAGTGTCTTAATGAATTTATCCTGTAAGGGGTAGGGGGAAGTGGGTGGGAGATAGCAACCAGATATTTCATCTTAGCAAATAAAAACTCATTATCAGAAATGTGTTTTCTCTCTTTTATTTTTTTGGTCAGTGGGATCCCATAGACTGACAAACATTACTTGATGGTAAGACCTGAGAGAACACCTACTTGAGTCATAAAACACACGAAATCAAGTGTGTTTTGACCTGTAAGCATTATCCTTACTGGCTATCTTTCAGAGTACTAGAAAGTGCTTTGCACAACACTGGAGGGAACAGTAATCATTAATCTTAGCCAGCTGAGAAACTTGCAAGCTACAATAATGACTGCTTAGGAAGATATGCTTGATAGTGGAATAGTGGCAAAATATTATGGGAGTAACCAGAACCCTCGACTGCATGTACAGCCCTCTTCATGATATGGAAACAAGACCTAGAGATGTTACATGGGCCAAGAATCTGTGGGAATTGCTCCTAAGGGTGAACCTGTTACTAATATGCTACTAAATAAACATGACATTAAAATGACTCCCAATGATTTAATGCTATATGTATAGAGTAACACATCTCTCAGCCCTCATCAGAGAAGCTTTTACTTGCAGTAGAAGGCAATTAACACAGACACCGAGAACTGGTCAACATTCAGAGAATAAGAGATTATAAATTGCTCAGCCCTAAATGATACATCTATATCACACCCCACAGCAAGGTCCGTGGTCATTGTAGAAGAGGAGGGCAGCAGATGGTGGGCAACTACAAGGAAACTGTTTTCCAGATCAGGACACTTGCACATGTGAATCACTGCAATTATAAGAGCATTGAAGACCTGATACAGATCAAGCCAGATGAAATCCCAGCATAGAGATAAAGATGTAGGCACTAAGTCCCACCCACAGATGAGGAGCTATTGGCATTTCATAGCTGCTGGAAAGGGAGGAATCAGTTTTTTAAGGGTGTGACTCCTTGTATGTTTACCACAATCCAGGGCAGGATCCATTCCCAATGGTATTTTGGCAATATATATTGAACTTGATGTAATTTGCCAAAGAACCCTCCAATAAAAAGAAACTATGCAGGATGGTGAGTAGGAAAGTGAGTGTGTACCTGGGAAGAGTATGGAAGGTGAAAGATGATCTAAGAATTATTAAAAATATTTCAAAGTGAGGTTTTCATATGTTGAAGAAAAATTTTTGTAGATTAAGCATCATAAACAAAATAGTGTGCAACTTAAAATTTTAAGGATGTTGAGATATTTTGTAATGCTCATTACACCTATCTAAATGCTTTAACATATAAATGTATATAATGCTGACAAAATTGCAAGAAATTGATATTCTCATATTCATCTGGTGAAATTTTTTCTATCTATTTATCTATCTATCCCATTTATGCATAATGTTAAATTGGCAAGTTTAACATTAACATTATGCATAAAAATTTAGGCCAAGCATTTTGGCATAGACGTTTAATACCAGACCTAGGGATGCAAGGTAGATTGATTTCTGGGTTCAAGCCCAGTTTCATCTCTGGAGTACGACCCTGTCTCAAAATAATTTGGTGCTTTGCTTAGTCTTATAATTTTCATGTATGCACATACACCTGTAGCCTTAAAATGCAGAGAAAGCTAAAATATATTTTGTGCATTGTCACTTGTAGGAAAAACAACGTTCAATTTTAAATTTTCAGTCAATATTTTCTAAGTATTTTGTTTTTTCAATACTTATTTCCACTCATTGTTATTTCCTTTACTTTTCTCTCAGTTTCTCCCTTTTTCTTCCTTCCATTTATCATTATTGTTGTACTTTAAATAAAGCAAGGAATGAAGATGGGTCCCCACAACCTCTAGTTACCATCCAAATACTCTTTCCACTTCTCCCTTTTCCCTTTTGCTTTCCCTGAGTACTGGCCTGGACACATGGAACAATGGCTATGCCTGCCTGGGAGATTTCTCTCTCTCAGTCAAAAAGATTTTCTTGTGAGTTTCTGGTGTTTCTCTCTCATACTCTTGGTCCTGCTAATCCAGGTGAGTGCTTTGCTATACTACATTGTTCAGCTGCCAACACAGGGACTATGCATATGTAGCTAGTGTTTGTGGCAGAGAATAATTGTATTGTCATTATAGTTATAATTAGTGAGTGTGTCAATAGAAAGAGTAGAAAACATATTGAGTAGAAACAATTTTGGGAAGTAGTTCAATAAAGCATATTTAGTAACATGTATTTGAAGAGTTAAATATCAGACTAAGAACAGTGATAAGCAGAGCAGATAACTCCTCATAAAAATTAATGTGTAATTGGTCACATCAATGTGAGGTGAGCATTGCATAATTATACAAAGAGGAATAAATGGACATTATAAATCTTTACATTCAGGAAGATTGCTAAAAATATATGAAATCTTGATATGTTAGATATTAGAGACAAAAGAAAGAATAACCATAAGCACATGCTCTATGTAGAAATATCTAAACAAGTGCAACAATTATTTTAAATGGAAAAAATATTTATAACTTTTTCTCATGACTATGTAACCCAAATATATTATAATGGATCTATTTATGTAGTAAGAAAGAAGATGATTCTGTTAAAAATCACATATAAATCATAAGGGAACATTATTGCTGTGGGTAAATGTGTATGTGTAATTAGTATTTAGAAATAAAATAATACACAACATACAGAGACCTCCAATGATTTCCTCCATATGAAACTATGCAGCGGTTGCAAATCCTGTACTGTCACACCTCCTCACCCTATTCAAATCTCATCTCCATTCATGATGTCTCAGTCCCCTTTTCAACTCATAAAACATATTGTTCACTAATTTTGATATTATACACATTTGATCCTAAAACTAAATTTGCTAAGTATTTGTAGGTGAGAATTAAATGTATTTTTGAAAATAGAGTAAGTACAAGGATATGTTTTAGTACTCAAAATTTTGGACCCCATGACTAATGGTTGTTAAGTTTGGATGTGCACTCAATCACCTGGTGTCCAGTTTATTCATATACCACCAATTTATTGGATGTTAAAAAAGAAGCAGAACTACTGCCAATCATGAAAACTTATGGGGAGACTCAACCAAATCAAAACAACAACAACATAACATAAATTTAAAACCACAAAATCAAAATAGTATGCTAATTTCAATGTTCAATTTAAAAAGTTTAGATTGATTTAACAGACTAAGCAGGTTCATAGTAAAATAATCAAAAAAATTAATTGCATATATTTATGAAACCGACCCACACATTGGAACTTCTATACAACATCCAACCATTTGGAGAAGATATAATGGCAAATGGGGTGCAGAGTATTTAGCTCAGCACTGCAACATTTTCCTATCTTGTGTAGGAAAGCTCAATATCTTTAAGCCCTATGTTCAATCTCCAGTACCATGGAAAAAAGTAAATTTGGAACCACAACTTAATAAAACTTGCTCACATAAACTTGTATCTCTAGTAAATATGTAACAGATGTGCTAATGTGTCCTAAGGTATATGCATAATGGACAAAGATAATATTTTCTCCACAATAACATTTTATTCCTTTCACCTGCTCATATTTTATGCACCTGCAAGGCACAGGTTGGCAATTTTCTCAGCTTGAATTGGGAAGGCATAAACATCAGTACAGTATAACTAATACTTCCTCTTGTGTGTTTTAATTGTAAATAAAAAGTTTATGCCGATTTTTGTGTGCTCTTAATATTATATGGAGAATCAAGCATCTAGTTGGTCATCTGTTTCTTGGCTTTCAAGTTTTTTATGAAAATGAGGAAAGAAGGCTAAATGGATACTGAATTTGTAACAGTGTGTCCTCCCAATCTTTCAAGTGTTTTATTTTTGGTAATCATGATTTCTTCTTCAATTTTATTTTTATGATTTTTTAAAATTTTGTTTCCACTCAATAGCTATGATTCTGTTGACACTTTTTGCTTATAGAGAAAGAAACAAAACATTTTATTTTTATTTGTTTTAAATAATGTCATTCAAAAAGCACAAATGCTATGCTTATATAATAAATAACCTTTTCTGGGCTGGAGAGATGGCTCAGTGGTCAAGAGCACCAACTGTTCTTGCAGAGGACCAGGATTCGATTCCCCGCACCCATGTGGCTAATAACTACTGTTCATAACTTCAGTTCCAGGGGATCCAATGCCCTCTTCTGACATCTGCAGGCATTGCATGACATGGATACACTTAGATACATGCAGGAAATACATTCATACACATAAAATAATGGTGGCACACGGCTTTAGTCCCAGCACTTGGGAGGCAGAGGCAGGCAGATCTTTGGGAGTTCGAGGCTAGCCTGGTCTACATAGTGAGCTCCAGGACAGCTGGGGCTACAGGGAGGCCCTGTCTCAAAAAGAAAAAGGAAGAAGGAAAGAAAGAAAGAAAGAAATAAAGAAAGAAAGAAAGAAAGAAAGAAAGAAAGAAAGAAAGAAAGAAAGAGAAAGAAAGAATAAATAAAGTAGTCTTTTCCTGTCCAGCAGCCTTAGCCTAGATTATCTAACTCCTGAGAGAGTAAATGTCTTGGAAAATATAACATGATTTCTTCTAGTAACTAGACATCAAATTCACAGAATTTTTTTTAGTTTTAATTTTCATTTTATGTGTATTACTGTTAAGTCTGTATGTATGTGAGTACACTTGTTGTGTGCAAGGCCCATGGAGGTCAGAAGAGGATGTCAGATCCCCTGGAACTAGAGTTACAGATCATTGTTAGCTACCATATGAGTGCTGGGAATCAAATCTGGGTCTTCTGCAAGAGGAGCTGGTGCTCTGAACTGCTGAGCCATATCTTTAGCCCCTCACGGAGTGATTTTAAAGACTGGCAATGGTCCTTTTTCTTTACTGAAATGTACTCAAATACATAAATTCAAGAATAGATTAATACTTATAAAAGCTGTGTACCGATAAGCTTTATTATTTCAAATATATAACATCTAATCTGAAGCCTAGAAAATAAACAAAATACAGCTCTTAATTCAAAATCACCAATTATAGGAACCAGAATTTTCTCACTATTCCAATGATGATTTTTCATAGTAAAATGATCATGTAGCCCAAACTCTAGTGTTCTGACTTACACTGTTCACAGTCATTTCACATAAATTTATATATTTAAATTAATACTACTGAGATTCAAATTGCTTAATCATCCTGGAGTATTTTCAAGTTCTTAATAACCTTATGGAGCTAGTAACAGCTATATCAGACAAAGCCACTCATTTCCAAATTTTAGATAAAGTTCTATCAGATGGGATAGCTTTATAGAAATTTAAGTCCATTTGTTGAATAGAAGTATTTTAAAGAATTACTAAGTCCATCATTTTATTAATTTTTTTGAAGACAAACATAGAAGAAAGTTTATTCTATTTTATAATATGTATATCTTTGATAACTTTTGTACATTAGCTAATTTTCAGTTTCATTGGTCAAAATATGAGAATAATAAAATATTATTGTCCTTCTTGTAGTTAAGAATATATATTGTAGCTGGGCATGGTGGTGTATGTCTTTAATCTCAGCATTTGAGAGGCAGAGGCAGGCTAATCTCTGTGAGTTCGAGGCCAGCATGGTCTACATAGTGAGTTCTAGGACAGCTGGGGCTGCAGGGGACCCTGACTCAAAAAGACAAACAAAAAAAAAAGGAAAAAAAATAGAATATACATATAATCCATTGGAAATGCATAACACAACTTCAAAAGTAATATGCCATTAAATCAATATAAATTATTTAAAAGTGGCTATCCACAGTCTTTTTACTTAATTTTTTAAATTTTATGCAATATAATTTGACAAGTGTTTACATCCTGTCCTCTATGCACACCTCCCTTTATTAGTTATTCCATGCCCCCGCCACCCAAATTGATGTACACTGTGGAGTCTAATTAGTGTCTCCAAATGTCTTTTGGTGTGTGTTCATCCATTGGGAGCTTGGTTAACCTACCGAGTCCCAAGCCTGAGAGAGACTGTCTCTGCCCTTTTCACCAGCCATCATTTGCTAAAATTTCCTATGGTTGGGTTGGGATTTCTTACCAATTCCCCCATATCTATGCTGGTATTTTGTCTGGTATAAGGTTGCATGGGACTTGTACTTAGCTTACTGTCACCATTTTGTGAGTTCATATGAGTAACTGACAAGCTGTATGGAAAATTATTTCCTTGGGGACATCCACCACCTCTGGCTCTTAGGACCTTACAACCCCTTCTTCCACAAGGATCCCTGAGCCTTGGGAGGCAGAAGTTTAAGTGTCCTATCCAGGGAGAATCAGTTACACCGTTTTGTTCTCTGCATGTTGGCCAGTTGTGAGTTTCTGTGTTAATCACCATCTGTTGCATAAGAAAAACTCTGGTGAGAGTTGAGAGATGCATGATTTTATGAGTATAACAATGTCATTAATAATGTTTAATATAATAACTACTGAACAGAAAAATAATGTTAGATTACCCTCTGTCCTATGACCTATCAAGCCTCAGGTTCCTAAGCATCTTATCAGCATCAGGTATGTGCTCCATCACAGGAAGTGGACCTTAAAGCCAACTAAGGAGTGGTTGGTTACTCCCATAATATTCCTGCCACTATTGCATTGATTGATGAGCATATCTTACTAGGCCAGTTGTTATTGTAGTTCACAAGACTGGCAGCTGGGTAAAATTAAGGATTATTTTTTACATTCTGGTAACATGGGTAGCACCTTCTAGCATAACCATATAAATGGTTGTATAGATTTATTGTAGTTTAGAGTACCCTACTTTTTATTTTTTAATCCCTTAAGAGTGTATTGACATGAACTTTGATGGAAAAACTCTTTCCATTTTTATCCTTTTAAAATGTGAAGTGAGTCATGTAAAGCCATGGAGGCATTGTAGCTATAATATACTTATCAGAAAACTGAAACTCATATAACACTATCATGGAAATAATTGGTTTCTGAATTATTTAATAGATGCTACCCAAAGAGGTAGGTGTGTTTAACAAACAATGTTATGTCATCACTTACCTTATCCAGGATACATCCCCCTGGCTGTCATGTGTTGTATTGACTGATAATGTACTGTACATTTTCCTTGTAAAATAATTTCTTGCATACTCACTTAGGTATTAGAGCTTTGCTCAAGACACATTGAATTTTTCACATTTAGTTTTCCACTGCTGTTCAAAAGGAATAGTAGATTGGTTGTCTATATAAATGAACTGAGTGTAATTTTCTAGTTTGTTCAAAAGCAAACAACTCTAATCATAGGAGCTACAATGAAGAACTTCTTTTTACTACATTAAAGCTGTTAAATTCTACTGAATTATTTAGCAATTTAAGAACTATTTAGTCTATACAGGAAAGATATGTCTAGCCAGCTAATCTCATCCAGTTAGAGTAAGTGTTAAGGTAGTTTGAATCACTCTAGCACATTTTTTTCTTACTGCCTCAAGGCAGTATATTTGAATTACAATATGTTATATATGACAAAGTGACTTAGGATGGTCTCTGCTATGCATTCTTCACAATAAAGTTCCCGAAAGCAATTCAATTTAGTAAGAAGTTGAAAATAAAAAGCACTTCCCCCAAAGCATATTTAATCTTCTATATTGCCTAACTGTATAAACACCTTCATATATACCCTTTATAGATATGTTATTGACATGAATACATATACATATACATCATATATGCATATGTTCAGATATTTTGATTACTAGGAAATACAGATTTACTATTTATTTCTCCTAAACATTTCTTCTTTAATTAGTTGATATACTCTCAGGATCACTTTTGACTTCTTCACAGTTAGACTGAAGATATTGCTCACTGTTTTTCATCTTTAGAATGAACCATAGAGTTTTAGCTTGGGTACAAGGAAAGGTGGGTTGGAATGGCAGGCATATTACAAAATATATATAGGTATCTGTTCATTATCCAAGGTAAGATAACTTTACAGAGGTGATAATATTTGAATGTGTGGGAATCTCTTTCAGCCTATTTACCATTCTGATATGAGCCTCTTATTATCAGTATCTTAGAAAAGAGCAACTTCATTGCTAGAGAATATTTTTGGATCTGGGGAGTCTAGATATTGATATTCTTATGTATAAGAATTAAGTGCAGTAACAGCCAAGGGTCATCAGAAACTAGAAACATTTTTATTTCCTGTAATTCATAAAATACTGGAGTGAAATACATTTAGTGACTTTTTGTTGTATATTTTAAAAATATACTTTATGTAACCAACACACACAAGCATAAGAAATTCAAACCTAGAAATAATGAGCATAGCCAATTGCTTAAGTTCACATTTATTTATGATAACATGCTTTTCTAAATGTTTTTAAAGGATATGACTAGATTAGAATTATATTATTATAATTTTGTTACTATAATTCATATACTAAAAGGATCTTATTTTACTTCATTCTTATATAGCAGAGGTGCTAATACCATTTCATGTGAATGTCACCATCATCATCATCATCATCATCATTATCATCATTATCATCTAGAATTGGATTTCAAAACTTTGTGGAAATTTCATTTGGAATTGTGATTGTCATATCAAATAAGTATGAATGTCTTATTTTTCTATTTATGTTTTACCAATAAACCAGATACTTTTTTGGTGAAACGAATATTAGTTGTAAGTAGTAACTGAAATTATAGTGTAGATAAACATATATTACTTGTCTATACAGGGTTATTTTTATTTTGGACTAATTTTACCCATCTGTTCAGGATGTTCATAGTTAAACCATTTTTATTTAAAGAAAAAAAAGAAGCACATTTCTTGGAGGTGACAATGAAATGTAAATTCTGTTGATTTTTAAAATTTTATACTAGTGTTTTGTCTGCATGTATGTAAGTGCAACATCTGCTTGCAAGGCCCTCGTAGGTCAAAAGAGGACATTGGATAATCTGGAACTGGAGTTATCCAATGTTGCTAGCTGCAGTGTTGTTGGGAAGTGGACATAGGTCCTCTGCAGGAACCAGTTCATCTCTACAGCATCACCTCTACTCTTTATGGTTAATTTCCTCATCCCCTGCTTCCTCCTTATCTCCTCCTCCTTACCTCTCTGTCCCCTCTCTACTCTTCCATTTCCTTTTCCCCCTTCTCCCCTTTCCTCTGCTCTTCCTCCTCACTTCCCTTTTCTTCCTCTTCTTCCTTCTCCTCTTATTTTCTCCTTTTACTCTTTGTCCAGTTTTTAGTTTATATGTTCCATTGTAACATTTTGGCTTAATTTTTGATGTACTGCTATTTAAAAATTACAGTTACTTTTAACAATTTCCTGTTGTTTTCTAAAATCTCTCTCTGGTTCTTGTCACTTTTCCCCCATCAACAACTCTTTGAAGCTCATTTATTTTCCTTAAATTCTTACTTATTTTTTAATTGAATTAGTCAATTTGCTTTATCTGCGACCATCTTTTAGATCCCCTGCCAGCTTTAATGTACTCTTAACATACATCACTATATGTTAAGGCTTACTGAACCACATTTGTGCCTCCAAATGTCCTTCGGTATGCATGCATCTTCTTATGCCTGGTTAATCTATCTCGCATCATCCCTCTAAACAAAATTAATTCTCCCTCTACCAGTAATTATTGGTTGCCAATAGTTCCTCAGGAAATTTTGTGGCTTTTTACCCATGTCCCTATTTCTATACTGGGTTTTTTTTCTGGCTTGAGCTTGAATTGTTCTTCTGCTTGCTGTTACTTTTATTGTAAGTTCTTATGAGTAACTTCCTAGCTGTCTGGAAAGCTCTACTTCTTTTTTGCCATCTACCACTTTTAGTTCTTAGAATCTTCCCATCTCATCTTTTCATAATTATTAGTTGAAAAAAGTAAATAATAATTAGCATCATTTCATAAGAATATTAAGCAGTGTTTTATAGGATCCACTTCTTGTTATGTCTTCTTTTGGTTGGAGAGATTATAACTTGGACATTTTGAATTCATGAACATGAATGATACCTTCTGTTCTCTCACTGAAACAAACTCTATGAAGGTATGCAGCTCATATTTATATATACTTGTCCCACAGTAATGTATTCAGTCAACAAAAGTGTAAAACATTTGTATATATTGAAATAACGGTTGAGAAATTTATGTTGAAAGAGAGAAAAGAAGGAGAGACACGAATTGAAAGAGGAGCAGTAGGTAGATATTTCTATAAAATGATGTTAGATTTTTAGCAATGTGATCTTTACAACTACGGACAAACCTGTACATTCTAATAATGGTGCATGCAAAACTTTCCAATAAAGACACATAGTAATTCATGATGTGTTTCTATGTAATTAATAGGTAATCTGAGCATGAAATTTGAATTATTGTTATAACTTTTATAATCAAATTAGTGGAACATAAGATATATTTTCATTCATTCTAAGAAAGAAGTTTCCAGGTAAAACTCTAATAAGCTTAATTAAACAAGACAGTCAAATCTTATTTTGCAAAAATTTGACACTCATTTTCCTAGTCACTGAAATTTTCCCAACATGCTGTAAGCTATAGTAAACAAATATGAACTAATGGCATTTAATTAATAAATTGAAAGGCCATTGTTGAAACAATATATTTAATGAATGGAATGCCCACTATTTAACTTGTCAAGAATAAGAAAGAGAATTACATACAGTTAGGTTCATGCCTTTAATCCCACAATTCAGGAGGCAGATGCACTCAACTCTCCATGAGATCAAGGCCAGCATAGTCTATATAGTGGGTTCAAGGCCAAACGGAACTACAGGGAGACCATGACAAAGAAAGAAAGAAAGAAAGAAAGAAAGAAAGAAAGAAAGAAAGAAGTACACGTGCTAATAGAGAACTAACAGGTAGGAGGAAAAAAGGGGGAGGGGGAATTTCAGATAGAAAGAAAGAAAGAAAGAAAGAAAGAAAGAAAGAAAGGAGAGAAAGGGAGGGAGGGAAGGAGGGAGGGAAGTTGGGAACATAGTCAGTGATAGAGTGTTTGCCTACAGTGCATAAAGCCCTGGATTCAATTCTGAAAACAACAAAGCAAAAGAAAAAATATATATAGAAGATAGGAAATTGTCCACACATTTTAAATGATTATTTAATTTTCTCTTGGAAACATCCTTGAAAGCTTTTAATGCAGTTGAGAGCTATACTGGGCAGTACAACAGACTTCAGAACAAATCTTTTATCTTTTTTTCTCAAATGTAGCTCCTTAAATGTATTCTTTATGCCATATTCAATTTATTATTAAACTGTCAATAAGTTAGAAAATAAATATAAAACACACAATTGTTGAATGGTGTCAGATGGGTAAAATTATCTCTTACTTGTCATTATTTTGAGTTGAGATTTAGCTTTTACCTGAATGCTAAGAAAAGAAAGAAAATGACTATTACAGAATTCAGTTTTCTACCTAAAGGAAAATATTATAAAATTAACATAATCATTGGCATTAATATACATTTCTATATCGATACATCCTTTCTAAGTTACCTTTACTTTTTTCTATGCCAGAAAATATTTTAATACTATAAAATGACTGACCACGCTAATGACCTTCTAGAAAACTCAAACTTTGAAATTACTCTGACCAATATATGTGTATTTTTATGCTTTGATGTTCTTGTCTAATTCCAATTTAACATCAGTTTCATTCCATTGATTAGTGCCAATATGAATGGTACCACTCTTAGTATTTCATTATTTTATTCTGATTTCTTTCTGAAAATACCCTTGCCTCAATAGAATAAATATTACCTAGAATCTAATTGTTCTGATAAACATTGTATCTCACTACAATGTACCACTTAAATATTTCATAATCTACCTAGATAGAGTAAATTTGATAATCTTTATTTTTAGAAGTATTTTTTAATCAAGTTCTTATTTTCCTAAGGTTTCCAAGTAAAGAACGGTAACAAACTTGACTAACTCACAACCAGCAGAAATTTTATTGCCATTATTTGTTAGTAGTTTTAAATTGTACTTATCCCAGAGGGATATACACTAAAAGACAGATGTTAGTTGATTCTCTTTCTTTTGCTACTTTTCCTTAGGCTAGAATATTTTCTGTTTATTAATTGAAGCTAAGACATGTCCTCAGTAATTACTACTCAGAGACTCTAAATCATTTAACTTTTTAAAACTCCATCTCCTCAAATTTAGTTTTATTTGAAAAATAAATAAGAAGCGTAACTCACAGCATAGAATAGTTTATGTCATCAGTAATTTGTAAATAAGCAGGAGAGTACCTGTTTTTTAAAATGTTTTGTTTTTATTCTTTTAAAATAAATGCCCTTTTGTTGGATATTGTGGTGCATGTCTTTGGTCTTAGTACTCAGGAGGCAGAGGCAGGCAGATCTCTCTGAGATTAAAGGCCAGTGTGACCTACATAGTGAGTTTGAGGACCGCTGGTGTTACTGGGAGATTTTGTCTCAAAAACAAACCAACCAAACAAACAAACAAAAAGCAATAACAGCAAAACCAAACAATATGCCCTTTGATTTACTTAAATGAAAATTTCAGTAAATAGAAATTACAAGGTCAGAAAACTGAGAGGGTGTCAGGGGGAGCATGGGGACAGAAGAAAGGGTAGAAATAATGTAAGTACAACAAATACATATGAATTACCAAAAATTAAAATTAAAACAAAAATCCCCAAAATACAGAAATTAGCCAGGTCCCACTTCCTGACCACTCTCTGCTTACTGAACATAAACAGTAATAAATAGCCACCATCTTCCCTGTCATGTTGGACTGTAACCTCTCAAAATTCCTGCTGTAAGCAAAAGTTTACAATATAAGTTGAAATACCTTTTTT
>NW_008356327.1:3616003-3619077 GCF_000622305.1 Nannospalax galili
TTTTCCCTTTCTTTCTTTTTTCATGTGAGGTGATTGGTCATATTAACAAGAAAAGTTATTAATGCAAAGGATTATTATTTTTAAGAGTAAATATCCAGTAGTCACTATCTTTGGCTTTTATGACATCAAAAATTTTCTCATTCTCTACATTCAGTATGTATTGGGGAAAAATTTATTTTTTTGATAATTTACATAAAAATTATGTTTTAAAGACTTGTATAAAATGCCTTATTTTCCAGACAATTTCTTGTCTGTGATGTTTTATGTTTTCAACTTGTAAGGATCTAGAATGACCTTGTAGAAAAATCATTAAGAATATGTTTAAGGACTTTCTAGATTTGGTTATTTATGGTGGGAAGACTCAACCTTGAATATGAGCATCACCATTCCTTGGAGATGGGGTCCCAGACTGCATCAAAAACAGACAGGTAGCTGAGTGTGAGCATCGGTTACTCTCAGCTTCTTGACTGCAAATGCAATATAACTAGCTGCCTCAAGCTTCTGCCATCATACCTTCTTTGATGTGATGGACTATATATACTTGAATTGTAAGCTGAAGTAACCTACTCCCTAACGGGCTTTTTGTCAAGCAATTGGTCACAGAAACCAGAATAGTGGCTAATATAGAAAACTGGTACTGAGAAATGGGACCTTTGCTGTGATAAAATTGACTATGT
Organism: Nannospalax galili; assembly: GCF_000622305.1. Lineage (NCBI taxonomy): Eukaryota > Metazoa > Chordata > Mammalia > Rodentia > Spalacidae > Nannospalax > Nannospalax galili. The sequence continues at coordinate 3,616,681 of NW_008356327.1, forward strand.
GGCTCACAAGCCTTTGGAATTAGTTTGTGGGAAGAATGGAGATGATCTTGGAACTCTGGGCTAGAAAAGCAATATTGTAAAAAGAGTTCAAAACACTATTTTTGTGGGAATTTGAATGTCAAGATTAGCAAGAGAAATACAGAACATGGACACATAATTCATGAAATTCCAGAAGGAAGCAAGGACTCTTGGGAACTAGTCAAGAGACAATTAATAAAACAGTCTAGTAAAAAAAAAATCTGTCTGTATCCTTACCATGTCTTGAGAACATGAGTACAGCTAATTACAGGAGTTAAGGACAAATTTACTTAATGGAGAAAATTTCCAAATAAGTTAGCATTCTGTGGAATGTTTTACAGTGTGAGTTGTTCACTTTGGTGAAGAAGAAAATGGAACAAATCTAACTTTATAGATAAGGCAGGTTTGAAAGCAGCTGTAATCATTAAAAGAGATTGGTGTCATTGTAGCGATACCTGGCGCTTGGAACTGGGACACCAGAAAAAATGCTTTGATATGCCATTTACAGGATTATCTGCTCCTTGAAAGCAATTGTATAGGGAAATGTTTCACAGAACATGTGCACAGAAGCTGATGTAAACTGGTTCAAGGGGCAAAGTCTCCAGGTCTCCATCCTGAGCTATCAGGAGTTACATCGTTCAGACGGTACTAATTTTGCAGGCAAGGAAATAGAGGATTGAGGGAGTCATGGTGTCTAGCACCAGAGTTCCAGCTAGATGTTGAAGACAAGCAATGTGAGGCAGAGTTGGAATACCTGCCAGTAGGCTTTGGAGGCCACTATATGAAGCTGTCAAGGTGAATCCTGGATTGCAGTGGAGATCCTGAGATGTTGGAGATGAAAAAACTTGGGACATATGCAGAGGAAAGCTGTAGGCGTGGAGTAGAGATTTACTGGAAGAAGCTTTCTCAATTTCTTTTTATTTATTCTGTTTGTGTTAAAAGTATGATTCTCAATAAGTTTAATTCAGTATTGACTTTTAGTGAGTTAGTCTTGTCAAAATTAACCCATATAGTGTATAAATTCAGTCTCAGGTCAAACACATTTGGGATAGCCACTGTGCTAAAGGCTAAATACAAAGGAGCAAGCCCACCCATCCATCTCAGCCTACCTTGGATGTATGTTCATTTCCTGCCCATTTATCACATTTAAGGACACATTTGTATGACATGGGTTAGGGTCATTCTACATATCAATAGTCATAGTTTTCTTTCTTATATTAGATAACATAAATAATAAAAAGATTCCATGTTTCCTTCAAGGAAAAAAATGGGAACTAAAATACAACTGATAATGTAGTATCAAAAAGGTGGGCATTTCTTCCTGACATTTTCAGAAGAACCAAAATGTTTATACATTGGCAGCAGTGTTATATTTCTTAAGCAAAGACTATTTTGACACCAATAAGAAACCATGCACTTTTCCTTTATAAAATTAAGTGGTCATGAAAAACACCTGTATTAGACACTGTTTTAATCATCCATAAGATTGTTGATCACACTTGTTTATTACTCTCTGGAATATCAATCATAAAATATTTTCAGAATTTGGATAGAAATAATATACAATAGCTATTATTTACAAAGAAAATGTGTACCTAAAAATATCTTTTAAGGTGGTGTCCTAGTTTGTCTCTCCATTGCTGTGACAAAACACTCTGACCACTACCAACTTGGGGAGGAAAGGATTTATTTGTCTTACATCTCCCAGCTCATCAAGGAGCCCAAGGTAGGAACTCATGGCAGCAACCTGGAGGCAGGAGCTGGAGCACAGGCCATGGAGGAACACTAATTACTGGCTTGTTCCCTGGCCCCTGCTTAGCCTGCTTTCTTATGCAATATAGGCCCACCTGCCCAGGGGTGGTACCACCCACAGTGGGCTGGGCCCTCCCACATCACTCATCAAGAAGATGCCCCTCAGACACGGCCACAGGCTAGTCCAAGAGAGGAAATTCCCCATTTGAGAGTCCCTCAACCCAGGTGTGTCAAGTTGACACTAAAGCTATCCAGCACAGGTGGTTAACAATTCTATAAATTACATAATTATGCAATGACCAAGTTGAATTTCTGAGGAATACTGAGAAATTACACATCTAGAAAAGAAAAACATGACAGTATATATAAAATGTATTCACCATAGCTTACATCTTAACTTGAATGTAGAAACATCAAATTATACAATAATATATTCTAAAGTGAGTATAATTTCATAGAAATACATATGTGAAAAGTTCACATAAAGTTGAAAGTCTTCCACCTGAATTCAGAAACTTTAACTTTCATGTTTTATAAATATCTATATTTAGATAATTTCAAAATGGTTTTGCAATCTCTCACTGAGATCAGAGTAGGAAGTTGTGTTTTCTTTTGATCTTTTTTTTT
>NW_008356327.1:3619169-3636730 GCF_000622305.1 Nannospalax galili
TTATATATGTAGCTATATATATAAAACTACATTTTTTAATGTTATACAGGATTGAAGTTAAAAGTAAACACCTGAATGAATAAGACTCAGCATGTATGACAGAATGCATGGGGTTAGTGGGGGAATGGGAGAGGTATGGCTATGAGAGGGGTTCTGGATTTGTTTGAGAAATATTGTATGAAATGTAAAAATCTCAAAAAAAATTCTTTAAAAAGGCAAGCAAAACAAAAAGAAAGTCTTTCTTTTAACTATTAAACTTTGTTTTCCAGTATTCTAAAGAAGACATGCACAGCATCAAAGACCCCACATTTGAAAAAACTTTTATTATTTTGCTAATAAATCTAATTTCTACTGTATCCTAACTTTCAGAAAAAGTTAGAATTAAAACTTCAACTAGACCTGCCCTAAGAACAGTAATATGAAAAGAAACTGTAAAAGAAAATGTTTAGGAAATTTTTTTGTGGGAAGCAGTGTTTTTCTAAATAGCCAACAAATCTCACGCAAACACAAAGAGCCTTATCAAAAATCAATCACCAAGGTAGTCATGCAGATCTAGTCATGGGAAAAATATATAAATGAGGAATATGCACAATTTCAATTTGAAACTTCCTTTGATGATTTGGGAAACTAACGTTTCTCCTCAATTTAAAGAAAAACCAGCAGTCTTTTGAGGCAAGCAGGGAAAAAACCTCACCAAAATATGTAATAGGAGACAGACTCCCAGCAAAGGCTTCCTGCTGTCCCCAAACAGCGCCCAGGTTAATATCTCAAGCAGCTGTCCTGATCTCTGTGCATTAAGCTTTTAAATAACTTTAATTAAATGAAACCTTTGGTGTGCAAGGGTGCATATGCCCAGGATATGAATAAAAGAAACAAACAGCAGAGTCTGGCATATGGTTGCACACACATACATCATTTGATTTTTGATTTTTTGCAAGTATATTTTAACATTCATGAGAGGTTAAAAAGGCGAGAACCAAAAGAGAATCATCTCTCTGGACTTCAACTGTTTACCTACTGTTCCTACTATCACAGTTAGAATTATAAAAAACTATGGGTCTTAATTGTCAGATGCACAATCTACAGTATTTAAATGGACCCTGTGGAATTGGGTCCAAAACTAAACCAATGGATTGCAAGCTATTTTCCTCTTCTGTTAGATGTTGGGCTGAAATATTTGCATAAGTGTAACCGTGCTGTCCATCTTTTAACTTTCACTCAATTAATTATGCTTCCAGCCCCCTGCTGATGGACAAAAATGAGACTTCATCTGCAAATAGCTTTAGCAGTTTACAGCTTATTAAATGCCAAAATCTAGTTAAGACAGTTTGAGAATTCTCATGTCAGGCATTTCAACATGCCATTTTTAACACAAAATTCTTATTAAAAATGTGAACCCAGTACTCCAAGTCAGGAAAAATAAAATCAGTAGCATAAAGGTAATGAACAGAACAGAAATTTATACAAATTGTGTACTTAGCATACGTGGCTTACTCTCAGCACACTTAATTGGTTTGCTTAATAAGGAAGCAGCTATGAGAAAGACTACTAAGTTAACAAGAAAATGGCCTCTACCAGTCACACTCAGCTTCTCTCTATGGAACCAGTTTTTATAATTTATATGAAAGTCTATATGCAGTCTGGGAAAAAAAGCAGATAAATAGGAATTGTAAACTCAAATATTTTTTAAAATAACTTCTCTCACTTCCTGTAATAGGTTTTACATATTGCATCAAACAGCTGGTGTAATCATGATCTACTATTCTTTATGCTATGCAGGGTTAGTAAATTGATTAAGTCAGAAAGAGAAAGCGTAATATATGTGTTAAATCTAAATGAATGGATGGTTAAAAAAATCAAGCATTTTGCATATCACTATGAAAGGCTTGAAATAGTCCATAATTCTCTGTGATAACTTTAACTTGCAACATTTCTGTGGTTTTTCAAACTGGAACAAATTAAAACCTTCCTTGAGGCCTGGAGAGATGACTCAGCAGTTAAAAGCAATGGCTGTTCTTTCAGAAGACCTAGGTTCGAATTCCAGGACCCACATGGCAGCTAGCAACTGTCTGTAACTCCAGTTCCAGGGGAATCAGATGCACTTTTCTGACCTCCACAGGGAGTACAAGACACAGATGCACTTGTATACATGTCGGCAGTACATGCATACACATGAAATAAAAATAATAAATAAAATAAAATAACTTCCTTGAAATACATATTTCTTCATCAGATATTTGGCACAAATAGTATATTTTTGTGGACATTTTGTTATCTATGTGTTATACTGATAATTTTATTGACAAAATGTATATTATTAACTTTTGTTAGTTCATGCAAAGTGGAAAGCATTCTATTTTTTTACCATTGAAGAAGTCAAGACATCTAGTAAAAAATACTTGGTATTGAACTCAACATTAAGAACATTTTCGTTGTTGTCACAGAAAAGTCATATTAGGTTCATAGAGTAATTGACAATCAATCTCAAGTATGAACACCCTTTTTTTCCCCTCAACCTTATTTCATATCATAGGGTGTTCTGCTGCTTTGGATTTTATTGAAAAATAGTGTCATATTTGTATTTTTCTCTTACAAGTTACCATGATAAAATTGAATGTGACATGATGGTTTATAATAGAAATACCAGAGATTACTTTAAAAGTAAATTTTTTTTCTGATCATACACCAATTAACAGCTTTCAAAACAAATCTTCAAACTGCAATTGGCATTTGATCAAAAGGATGGTACTACAGTGCTGATATTTGAATATTTGGAACTTATTAAAAATTTATGTTATCTACTCTTAATGGCTGCTTTTCTGGAAACATATACTAACCCCATATTCTGTTATGACAACACTAAAGTATACAAATACCAGGTCCCTTAACTTGTTTGCTAGGAGTGATGTTATTTAAGGTGACATTATGCATTTTAAGACACATAGGTTTCCTTTCCAGAATTACATATTAAAAAAACTGTACAAAAATCAACTCTTTATCATTTAATGAACACTGGAGAAGTGATTTCTTATGTGAGTTCATTAATATATAGCACAGTTTTCTGTAGCAAGATAAGAGTAGAAAGACAAATTTATAAGATTTAGTAATATGTGTGTGGTCATAATAAGATGAATAGTTGAAACATTTTATGGTCATCTATTTATTGCTATATATTAGAATGTACAACAACTGCAACTCAAATGGAAAGATGATGGGGGGACAATTTTCTCAGACATAATTGATTTTTGTAACAGTTTCAAGCAAGAGGGTCATGATTCATGACTTCTCAGCTTGCATGACTGTCATAGTGATATAAGCCCTAAATCTTACATATGCAAACTGCCTTCATTCACCTAAGTCTTATTCTTCTTAGAAACTCAAAGGGATGATGAAAAATGTTCCTAGGTCCATCCAGACTTTTTTCCAATAAAGTAGAAACTTAGTCTTGGCCATTTATTTATTTCTCTTCACTTTTTAGCTCCTGTATATGCAGGAACTTCACATTATTAACTATCATTATAAAATATTTGTTTATTTTTATATTCTCCCAGTAAATACCATGTTTTCAGTTTCCTTCAACAGCAAATTTGTCTAAAGAGTTGACTGCTCTTGTTGTCATGACATTATCCCTTTCCCTTGCCTGGTCACTGAATAAAACCTGGCTTCTCCTCCATCATCCCTCTACATAAATTTTTACCAAGGCTTCTAAACCTGTCCATTGGCCTAGATTCACAGACTTCAATGTCATTTGTGCAGTGCACTACTGGTTATCTATATAGCCACACTCTTCCTTTCTCCTTGCTTATAGGCCATTACATTTCAGATTTATCTATAAGTTCTTTCCTTTTTTCCTGGCCCAGATATGCTGGAGGTCTATGAGACTGTCCTTAATTATATACAATGTTTTCTCTTCTAAACTCCTGTGGGTGGGTAGTTTAATATCAGTCACTATCTACATGTTCATGGCTTCCAAAGACACAGATACATCTTGCAGATCTTCCCTGAATTCCAGAAAGGTTTATCTCTTTGTGAGTACATTTTCTATTTTGAAAATTGAGACACTCAAATGAATTCAAACTAGAAGTTCTGATTATTCCAACATGTGTTTTCTTGTGCTCTCTCAAACACTGAGTAGTACTGTAAAACATCCAGTTGTAAATTGCTCCTACCATATGCCTGACTCACTGCAAAATCTATTCTCTTAGTTATATAAATTTTACCATTTAAATACCCCTAAATCTCTTCTTACCCTATCCATTTCTTTAGCCTATACTAAAAATATTTGCCTAGACAGTTTCCACTGACTAGATTTTCTCCCTTCACAGAAGTACATGTTCTGCATCTTTACTTAAACAAAATCAATTCTTGCCATTAATCCTCACAAAAATGAAACTCCTTCAGTGGTTTTCTCTTTTTCTTAGTCAATTCCTTTACACAGAAGAAGCAGACATTTGTGATCTTAGCAACAATTTATGTCCTCAGTCTCTTCTTGGGCCACTTGTCCTCTGTCCTCTGCTTCATAATCTTACCACCAACATCAAGGGCTTCTCAATTTACTCACTTGCTGATGAAGATATAAAGCGATAACAACTGGTTTTAAAACTGATTCTTCAGGCTCATAGAAGTCTAATGATTTCACTTTGCTTTAACATGAAATCAAATAATCTAGTCCTAATAAAGTATATGAGAAACTAGGAGAAAATACTGTAAGTAGCAACAAGCAACTGTAACTCATTATCCTGGCAAATTAAGAGTAACTAGTAATAGCTAAGAGTAACTGGTAATAAAGAGATGCAGCTGTACTGGATATTTTTTCACATACCCTTGAGGAGTATAGAACCACTACAAAATAAAATCCAGAGCTCCCACTGTTTTATGCTCTAATATGCCGTGGGTTGTGCTCACTTATTCTTATTCCTTGACTTTGTAAACTTACTGAGAGTAGAGTCCTGAGAGATATGAGATCTCCGTTGTGTCTTACTTTCCTACTTTGTTACTTTTAAAGTAAATTAGTTTGGGTGATAATAATTGATGACTTGTTAGTGTATTTTATTGTCCTTCGATTAGAACATAAGACAGACAACAAAAGAGATGTGACTTCTCTGTGTACTATAGCACTCCTCCTCCTGTTTTCTTTCCAGGTATTTTCTCTAAAACTTGCCAGTTCTTCTACACTTCTTAACGTGGCACAAAATGCCTGTCTAAATAAATAAGAAGATTCATTTACTATATTGTCTTTATTGATGTAACAGTGAAAATGATCATCATATGTACACAGTTCACTATCTTATCCCCAAGGCTTCCTATTCTCAAACACTCATGCTAGGAGTTAGAGAAATGGTTCAGTGGTTAAGAGCACTGGCTGCCCTTATAGAGGACCCAGGTTCAATTCCAAGCACCCTCATGGTCAATAACAACTGTCCATAACTGCGGTTCAAGGGAAATCCAGTGCCATCTTCATTGCATGACATGGTGTACTTACATACATGCAGGAAATATACTCATTGACATAAAATAAAAATAATAAATAAAAATTAAAAATTCAATTTAAGAAGATTGTGGGAATTTGTTTCAGACAGTAAGAAATAGGCCATAATTGTTTGTGTAAGAATGCAGAGTGTATGTTTTTAGATCAAATATCATATGTATATGTCCTTCTATAATCATAGGAGGCTTAATACTAACTTCATGAAGGAATTCATTTTAAAGATGAGAAAGAACAAGACAGAAAGAGAGAGAGAGAGAGAACAGAGAGACAGAATGAGAATAACATTTCCTGAAGAGAAAATATCTGTTAAGACTCAAACATGGGAGTGGGTGTGGGGGAAAAGCATACCGCATTAATGGAATTTTTAAAAACAGCATGTCTGGAGCAAAGCTAGTGAGGGTGTGAGTCAGGAACAGGAACAGACTGTAGAGTTAAGCAGTGGTCAAATCATAGAAGCTTAATGGCCATGTCAAATGTATGGTTATATAAACTACTTAATGGAACTCACCGAAAGAAACTTAGAAAAGCAACTTCCTTTTTCTTCTATGTATTTTGACCTTATTACTTTTGTTTTACTTCCTTCCTGAATTGTCCTAGCAGCAAGAAGCTGTCAAACTTCTTTGTCTTATTTCCATAATATTATTTTTATTGTTACCTTAGGTAAATTAGACATATAGCCTCTATTACATGACATAATATAATGGAAGGTTGGTTAGCACTACCTTGACAGTTTAAATTGGTGTACCTGATATAGGATAGCTCCTTTCCACATAGTGTTTCAGAACATAAAGATATTCTTTCTCAAACTTTTGGCCAAATAGACACATATTTCTTCCATACTTTTATTTTCTGGCCATGCCATGTCCCTATAATTCATTAGGATGGGAAAATGAGGGTTTGGGAATGAAAATAAACGTTCTGGTAAAAACTGAGCAATCTTGGCACAAGTTAACAAAATGAGTAAATTTTACTTTTCACAAACAGAAAGGTCTCATTGTCTCTCCACAGGACACAATCTAAAATCCCATGGACTTCATGAACACAGTTCACTGTCAAGAATCCTGGTTTCCTCTGTCAGATGTGAAATGCAGGTACACCTGATCTAGGTGAAAAGGCTTGTTATCTATGCCCTGTCTTGCACTCCCAGCTCTCTTTGGAGTACCCGTATATAGTTGTAAAGCAGTGACAGTAAAATACAATTAAAACTTTTATTCAAGAAAGGAAACGCTATAAGACCAAAGATGTCTTTGTCAGCAACATCAAAATGCTGCTGGGCGTTTTGTAGAGCACCTTCTCCCGCCACAGGGGATTCTGTGATTACCTCTCCATGCTTCTAATAATTTTCAGATGGTCAGACGCCCATGAATCATGCATACAGGAAAAATGCTTGCTTGTTCAAAATCCACATTTTTCTTTGTGAGGTTTAAAAAAGTAAACCTCACCTTCATTTGAGACACAAATTTGGTCGTATTTTTTTTTATAGAAATTTGCATTTCTCAAACTGAGATCATCACTGCAAAGTCAACATCAAAATGTGACTGAGGCCACATCATAAAAAGAGGAGGTATTTTCTACATAGAGAATCTGTAGAGAAGAAATAGGAACATTAATTGTGCAACTAATTCTGTTGACCAGTTTATAACAGATAATGATGATAAAGTTTAACATTTAATTTATTAAAGGATTACTGTATGCTTTTTAAAGAGAAAACCAATTACTCCTTACAACTAAAAGCTTTCCCTCTCTTAAAGACAATCTAAAGTGAGTTAATAAAACTGATAAGCATGCCTTGATTAACAACATGTCCATAGGGGGAAATGATGAATTTATACCTGACACGTCTTGGCAGTCTCAAGTACAAATTCAAATATATTATTTTTATGTTTCTTGAATTAACAAAAAAGATATTAAACCATTCAAAAAAGTATTTGCAAAATAGCATTCTTATAAAATGATGTTGAAAAACTATAAACTATTAGAATGTCATGCATATATTCCAAAGTATTTTTCTTCAATTAGTGTAACTAGTCCAACTAATTGTATACATTACCATAGGAGGCTTTTGTTAAAAGACGCCTTAGAAAATAAACCACTAAAATGAAGAGATATTGGGAACTAATTGCAATTAGACCTAAATAAAATACTATTATTTTGTTATTTGCCCCTTTGTCCCCATTTCCTAGATATCCAGACCCAGGGCCACATATTTAAGAAACATCCCATTCTCATTAGTCTTTGGGAAGCAGCTCACTCAAAAGAAAACCCCCACTGGCTTCCTGTCTCTCCTCCAAAGTAGGTATTTCAGTCATTTTCTTTCAAATCCCTGCATTTCTAGGATAAGGCTTCTATGAATGAGCAATGGTAATTCTGAATGACTGTTAATGTATGAGAGCACTGTTAAAATAAATGTTTATCTGTAACATCTGTGTACACAGACTTTTTCTGAATATGTAGCTTTGATTCACAGCAATAGCACTAAAAGCTGAAAGGCTTTCTGGAGGGAATCTTTGTCTTCTCTGGTTCACTTACACATTTCTTGAACATGGTTCCTTTTTAGATGCACATGCATTCACAGATTTAATGTTATCCATTATCTCTTTGTACTTTCTCTAGCTAGTGTCTGTATTTGGTAGAGTCTTGATTTTTTCAGTTACTTTCACTGAAGATATTACATGTATGCTTACTCTATATAGAAACTCTTTCTAGTGATTTTTATATTTGATCTTTAACAAAATTTTCTATATAATTCAAGCTCATGTAAATATGCAGTTTCATTCCTGCCTGCCACCCATAAGAAATATGCACTAGCTATTTCCTTTAATATGTTGCTTACTACATTTCATTGTACCTTTTCATACTATTCCATCTCACTACTAAGCTGTTCAGTTTATTGAGAAAGACAAGAAATTATGTTAGCTTGATAGTAACATAGATGTCTGTGGAGAGCATGAATGAATGAATGTGAGAATAGATCTTGTGGGAGCAATCTGGTGAACAGTTATAATGTAATTAAAGTCAATATAAAAATTTAGTCGAAACACGACAGGTTTGAATTATAACATTTGTTTAACTGATGAAGAAATATTTTCATTCCTGGTTATGAAATGAAAGACCTTAAACAACATATATGTTGCCATCCATAGTAACACTAATTCTACAATGAAGAATAAGTAGTTTTCCTTCCTGACAGAATTTTCCACAATCAGCAATTTGGTCTTGCCATCAAGTTCTTGAGGGTGACCAGGAGCACTGAAAATAATCATTAATATTTGGGATGGGTGTCTATGAAAGCTGCTGGCCAACAACTCCAAATGAGGTAACTCATTCCTGGCACTGAGCTTTTTCTTTGATAGCTTGTGGTTGTGGTGTACATTGTCCCTATTCATGTTTGAATATTTTAGGAAGCCTCTAGTAGTGGACTTCCATACAGCACTTTCAAAGGCCTTTAGTGTTGGTTATCCCTCCCTTTACTTTCTCTTCTATATGAACTCCTACTTCCCACCCAATTTAATCCTTCCTGTTCTATTATTCACCTTTCCCCCTCCACACTACCTGTGTACTATCCCTCAACCTTTAAAATCCACTACCATGACTCCTACTATTTTCCTGAGTTCAATGTTAATTCCATTAAAAAAAAAAAAAAAAAGTGCTTCTACAGATTCAAGGCTAGCATCCACAGATGAGAAAACACAGTTGATGTTTATCTTCCTGGGTCTGGGTTACATCACCCAGGATGATTTTTTTAAGTTCCATCCACTTACCTGTGAGTTTTGTAATTTCATTTTGCTTAATAGTTGAATACCATTGTGTACAAGTATCACATTTTCATTATCTATTCAGCAGGTGATGAACATCTAGGCTGTTTTAATTTCTTGGCTATGAACATGGATAAGTACCCCTGCAACTGCATATAGAGTCCTTAGGAAATATTACTAGGTATTTCTAGTTGTTGTTAGGAACCTTCAAAATGATTTCCATAATGACTACTCCAGTTCGAACCCCCACCAGTGTCCTTCGTTCCCTACATTGATGCCAACATTAGTTACCATTGTTTTTAAATATTAGTCATTCAAACTGGAGAGGTTTGAAATCCCCAAGTAATTTAAATTTCATTTACATTGCAGTGAAGGATGTTCAACTTTTAAAAAACAATTTCCTGTGGTCATCTAAGACCCCCGGCTCTTATAGTCTTTCTGGGTCCCCTCTTCGATAACGGTCCCTGAGCCCAGGGTGGCAAAAATTTAATATAGGTGTCCTATCACAGGAAACACACTGTAATCTCTTATTCTCTGCATTCTGGCCAGTTGTGGCTTTCTGTGTTCATCACCATCTGTTGCACGAGGAAGCTTTGCTGGTGAAAGTTTAGAGATACCTTAATATTCTCTCTGACCCTTGTTCTGCTAAATTCCCTGTGTCTTAGGCAGAGAAGTTGCATTGTAGATGTGTCACTAAGGCCTGGGTGTCTCAAAAAGTTTTTTTTTTTTTTAACAGGATGACAGGAATATATATATATGTGTATTTTTTTATTGAACTTTTACAACTTTGTACAAAAGTTTTCAGTCAAATTCAGTTCCTCTCCTTGATCCATGCCTCCCCCATCTGCTTACCAAACCCAGCACCAATCAGTCTCAAATAATTCTCTGTCTAGTGTTAGCCCACCACCCATTTCTCTCCTCTCCTCTGGGCTCAACTGAGTTAACATGGGTGTTGTGTTCCATATCACCATTGCCATAGTTCACAGGTGCAAAAAAAAAAAAAAAAAAAAAAAAAAAAAAAATGGGTGGTGTGTTTCATAACCCCATTGCCAAATGTTACAGGGGAAAAAAAAAAAAAAAAAAAAAAAAAAAACTTTTTGAGAGACCCAGGCCTTAGTGACACATCTACAATGCAACTTCTCTATCTAAGTTCACAGGTTCAAGCTTCCAGTGGCCTGAAAGTCTGTGCTTCCTTGTGTTCATGCACCAGCCCTGGCTCTTACAATCTTTTTGCCCTCTCTTCCACAATGGTCCCTAAGCCCTGGATGGATGAGGTTCCACATAGGGTCTATCCTATATTCTAAGTCTCTTATTCTTTAAAACTTGGCCGGTTGTGGCCTTCTTTGTGTTTTGCACTCTGTTGTATAAGGAAGCTTTACTAGTGAGAGTTAAGGGATATACCAGTGTTTTCTCAACCCCTTATTCTATGTTCCAGGGAGCCTTGGTTGTAGAGGTTCAACTGTAGATGTGTCACCTAGTACTGGGCATCTCTCAGACGTATGTTTTCTGTGTCTGACCAGATGTACAATTCTGCAGTAACCACCATCTGTTGCATAAAGAAACTTGGTGGCACACACCCGTAGTGCCAGCACTTGGGAGGCAGAGGCAGGTGGATCTCTGTGAGTTCAAGGCCAGCCTGGTCTACATAGTGGGTTCCAGGACAGCTGGAGCTACAGGAAGACCCTGCTTCAAAAAGACCAAAACAACCCCCCCCCAAAAAAGACACTTCTTTGATGAGTACTATATGGTATGCTTGTCTGTACATGTAATAATCAATATTTAGCATACAGTAAGAAGTTTCATTTTTCTTGAGATATGAAAGAGGTAGGGTTTTCTCCAGGATCTATGGCCTCTCCTGCCATGTGTATTTGGATGAGTTTATAGTGACACCCATGAGTTCCCTCCCATTGAGAGAGTTTCAAGTCCATTTAGATAACTGTTGATGGCCACACTCATCGCCCCCACAACACTGCCACTACTGCATCAATAGAGGTTGTTTGCCATGCAGGTCATTACAGATATTAATCTTTAGGACTGGGTTGAATCGTGAGTTGTTTTCTCCCTTGGCTGTTGGCATATCATCATCTAGTGTTATGATAGCTGAGCTTCAGTTAGAAATCTTCCTGGTCAGTTCCTTATCCATTGCTCCTGTACCCTAAGTATGCCCTCTCCTCTACAGTAGGATTTTATCTACTAGTTCTGGGAGATAACCAAGAGGTTTGGCAATATCCTGTGTTTTCAGGAGTCTCCTGGACCACCTTCACCAACTGCTTTAAGGGAGGTCTCTTCTGTCTGGTACTGTGTTCCCCGCCAAGCTGTTCTGTGGTGTATATGTACGTTAATGTTAAGACACTGTAGTTTTAAAATTTATTTTATCTTTGAGACTTTCTTATATGAATCCTGTATTTGCATTATTTATATACCTCCCAGTCAGCCTCCAACTCCTCCCATTTCTCCAACTCACTTTCAATTTCTTGTCCTCACTTTTGGTTATTATAATACAGTGAGTTCAGTTAGTGGTGCTTGTACATACATGTGTTTAGGATTGACTATTAAAGATTAGAGAACCTGTCAGTGTCCTTGTATCTGGAGAAAACTTATTCTCTCTCCATCAGCATCAGTTGACTCCCTGTAGCTTTTCATCTTGAGTTGGGACTCCGTGACATTTCCCCTATCCACCTTGACATGTCAACTGGTTTTGTCATTGGGTAGATCTTATTAGACTACTATATAAGAGAATTTTTTTGTGTGGCTTCTTTGTTCTTTTAAAAATTATTTAGCATATTTCTGATAAATTTCAAACTCCATTGTATGAAATATTGTTATTCTTCACTAAAATTCTTAAGCCTCATTTCTCACTACAAATCATCTTTCCTCCAACTATACTGAATTCCTCAAGTTTTCCTAATTTGTGTCCTTTTTTCTTGTGTGGTTCTTTTTTCACAGAAACATATCTTTTATACTTTTTTCAGATGTTCAACTTCAATTTTTCTTATGATTTTGTGTTAGTTAACATTTTTCAAAACAGATCCTGAGGAAGGTTTAGGCAAGGCAGGTAGGAGAATAAGAAAGTTCAAGATGAAGCTATGAGAATTAATGAAACGTATACTATAGAGCATGTTACTACTGAGCACACTTAGACCTTTATCCTGTGGGAACTGAGAAGACATGCAAAATAGCATCAAAGCCATTCCACAGAACAGGGCCAAAGGATGCTGTCAGTGTACTTACTCACTTACTGTGTAGGCAGCCATTTATTTTTAGAAGTATGTTTGCCTTAGTTATCTCTATCTTGCCAGCCAGCAATACTTATCATCACCCTATTATTTGAGTTTTTGGTCCACTTCACCTTAATGATAACAGTTGAAAGTCCTGAAAATGGGTAATTATATATGAAAAACTAGAACTCTACAATGCAGATGAGAAAATGTGAATATATGCTTCCAACTCTGCATCTTAACGAAAAATGCATTAGAAGGATATTTGTAGGAAACATTATCAAGTCTGTGTATGTAAACTCATCTTTTATTTTCAATGCAACTTTAGAAGATTAATTCAAGAACAAAGTAAGCAATTTTAGCAAAACTGCCATTCAAGCTTCTATTTTGTTTCATTTTGTGTTCTGAATGACAATTGAGAAAAACTGTATATTTTATTTTTCATTTTCTTTTTACTGTTACAATGTTAAATCATATAGAGTATATCACAGTAAAGGCAAACATGTTAACCTTTTGGTGCTTCCTTGAATGTTAATGATGATGTTTCTCATTACTTGTTTTTGTAACAGAGCATTATGGCAATGATGGAAAACAACAAAGTTTGTAAAACACTTTAACACCTATTCATCTTAAACAAAAGTTCCATCATATTTCAATATAGTGCAATATCAAAGTACAGAATTATGCAAACTAAAAGGCATTTCCACCTGCAGAAAACATGATTGTTATTATAGAAGCCAAGGAATGAAAGCACATGAGGAATGTCACTAGCGTTGTGTTGTAGCAATAAGTTTAATACATATTTCTATACATTGCTGTTTATAGCTCAGTGATGATGAAATTCATGTTTTCCTCACATGCAGAATTACTGGCCAAGAAAGTTCAAGCAAGATATCATTGAAGACCATGATGGCATAAAATCAAACAAATATAAACTCATGTAAAATAAAAAACTGTATTACTGAGTGTTAATACTATATATATATATATATATATATATATATATATATATTTCACAAAACATGTTGAAAATCTTGAACAAGTATTGATATCAGAGCTAATTAGAACTATCAAATGAGCTTATGCAGGCCGTTATCATTGCACTTTGAACTGTGGGTTTTACTACTTAGAATGTGCAATTCCTCACTGCACTAAAGAGTATCATTCCACACATTTGAAAAGGTAGAAGTGACTTTGCACACTGCTCATAGGAGGGTCCATACAGAGTTGTTCTTGATTCCTGTCGTAACTTGAAGGGAAACCAAGACAATGTTTGGAGCCCTAGACATCTTGCAAATGAAAGAAGAGGATATCCTGAAATTCCTTGCAGCAGGAACCCACTTGGGTGGCATCAATCTTGACTTTCAGATGGAACATCTACAAGAGGAAAGATGATGGTATCTACATCATAAATCTGAAGAAAACTTGGGAAAACTTGCTGTTGGCAGCTCGTGCCATTTTTGTCATTGAAAACCCTGCTGATGTCAACATCATCTCCTCTAGGAACACTGGCCAGTAAACTGTGCTGAAGTTTGCTGATGCCACTGGAGCCACTCCAATTGCTTGCCACTTCACTCCTGGCACCTTTACTAATCAGATTCAAGCAGCCTTCAGGGAGCCAACTCTTTGTCTTCTGGTGGTGACTGACCCCAGGGCTGACCACCAGCCCCTCACAGAAGTGTCTTATGCCAATCTGCCTACCATTGCAACATAACACAGATTCTTCTCTGCACTATGTAGACATTGCCATCCCATCCAACAATAAGGGAGCTCACTCAGTGGGTGTGATGTGGTGGATGTGGGTCTGTGAAATTCTGATCATGTGTGGTACATTGGCCTCTGATCAACCGTAGGAGGTCATGCCTGATCTCTACAGAGACCCTGAAGAGATTTAGAAGCAAGAGCAAGCTGTTGCTGAAAAGATGGCGACCAAGGAGGAATTTCAGGGTTAATGGACTTCACCAGCTCCTGAGTCCACTGAAGCTCAGCCAGAGGTGGCAGACTGGTCTGAAGGCATGCAAGTGACCTATGTACCTATCCAGAAGTTCCCTAATGAAGAGGAATACCCAATCAGCCACTGAGAACTGGTCTGCAACCCCCAATGCTCAGGCCACTGAATGGGTTGGAATAACTACCCAGTGGTTGTGAGCTGTGCTGTTGACATTTGAGCAGGGTAGAAAGAAGGTGCATGAAAAATAAAGTGTTTCTATAAACAAAACAAAAAGAGAGAAAAGGAGATGTGCTCTCATAAAGGTGTTGAGATTCTTCTCGTAGTTCTCCCTATGGACTCAGAATCACACAGGTACATGTGATAGACCATGATGATGGTTTTATGTCACCTCCCACTGAAAAGGAGTCAGAAGGAAATAATAGGAGAGGTGGAAATACTTAACTTTAGCAAGATTTGCTGCTGATATATAAGCGTCATGGCTGTGTAATGAAGACTGGCTCTATACTTTAGGTGAGTGTTCAGCTACTTTATTTTGTTTTGGCATGCTTTCTTAAGCATTTGATTGAAATTATAAAATATGCTGAATAGAAGAACATCATAACATAATAAAATCAATGAGAAAGAGTTTTCCATAATATTACACAAAAAGATATACTATTCAAAAATCATTGTGGTTGAAATAGAATTTCAACCAGTTAAAATTGCTGGGACATTATTTTCTTATATCTCTATGCATAATTTTGAAAATAATCTTTATATAGGATTGCTAATCTCATTTTATGCCTTGACTGTAAAATGTCAGACTGTACCCTCTCAAACAGTGTTGTATTACAGTGACAAAATATCAAATCTCTGTGAGCAATTAGCTAGATATTTAGAACATGATTCTTTAAGAGTTGTAATTCTTTATGCAATGCCTATTTCCTCTATTTCCTCTTGTATTCCAACACATATTCAAGTTATTTTCCTCTTGAATATATATATAGTAAACTGATTATAAAATGATACAATAATAAATATTAGAAATATGTAAATTATATGAAATTCAACCTGATCAGAGAGGAAGAAAAATCTCAGAGGTGGGGGATGATATGAAGGAAGGACAAAGTGAGATACTATGGTCACTGCCAGTGGCGGCCACTCCCCCGTTCTCGTGGTTGCTGTTCCTTTGTTCTCACGGGCATCGAGGCTGCTCCTCCGCTCACCCTTGGCTGAGGCTGCTCATCTGCCCGCCCAGTGCCGAGGCAGCTCTTCTGCTTACCTGTTGCTGAGGCAGCTCTTCTGCTCACCTTGTGCTGCCTCCTGTTGTTGCTGCTTCTGAGAAGACTGTGTCAGTGGAGCTGCATTCAAACACAGGAGACCAAGTTCAGTGACACAGGTCTGCTTTATTGCAGGAAGGCACAAGCTTATATAGGAGTAGTTGTCCAATCACAGCACAGCAAGTAGGATACCTTATTAGCATAACAGGTTTAGTGACCTATCACAGTACAGCAGGTAGGATGCCTCATTAGCATACTGGTTTTCAGATTACAGAGCCTGGATTCCTAGAAACCACATGACCCTGACTGCTGTAATATCTAAGTGTTGCAATTTTGGATTCCAAGGGTGGTGATTAGGGAGTGGCAAGCTCTAGGCAT
The DNA here is from genome assembly GCF_000622305.1 of Nannospalax galili. NCBI lineage: Eukaryota > Metazoa > Chordata > Mammalia > Rodentia > Spalacidae > Nannospalax > Nannospalax galili. Next base: position 3,635,219 of record NW_008356327.1, read on the forward strand.
CAGTCTCATGATCTGCCAATGGGAGCAAATGTCACAAGGCGTTCCTTGTGGCTCACGTGGTCCGGCCGTTGCCTTGGGCCTACTGTATGGCTGTCAATAACACTTTTATCCTAGGCTCAAGCCTGTCACCCACAATATACATATATTATTTTTAATATGTTTCTTCTTATTAAGGGAGGCTGTACATTTTAAAATGTTCTTCTGTAGTGACCAAGTGAATATTATTCAAAATGAATATTAAGAAATTTTAAATATGCCTTTTCCTCTTCCATTTAAAAAATTTGGTAATGAATGGTCTATCTAACCATGGGAAAGTCTGGATTTTTGTTGTTCTGTGACTTAATTTGCCATACATTTGATATCTACAGATATTTTTTCTCAGATTCCAAGATGTTTACATATGAAAAGTCCAGTGAGTCATGTGTCAAAGACAGGGTATCACCAGCATTTGCCTTATACTTATTCATGAGGAGGATAGATTTCAACTCTTCTTCAGAACCAGAAGTGTATGAAAGTTTCAACAGTAATGATTCTACTAAGTGTAACAAGTGTGGTTAGTGAAAAAAATCTTTGTGTATGTACAATATTGAAACTCAGATTACTATGCATGATCTTATTATCTGTACTTACTTTCACTTAATAACTCTGAAAGTTAGGAGATACCATCATTCTCATTATTACTATTGTTAATAAGATGTTATATGTGAGAGGAATGAAGACTGACTTATATTAACTTTTCAATATCAAAGTATTGAACTGTTTTTTATTATTTCAGACAGGGTATCCCTGTAGCCCATGTTGGCCTAGAACTTGCTATGTAGACCAGCATGACCTCAATCTCACAGAGATCTGCCTGCCTTTGGTTCCAGAGTCCTGGTATTAAAGTCATGTACCACCATGCTGAGTTAAAGTATTGAACTTTGATGGGAAAAATAAAGCAAAATAAAAACGAGTAGAACAAAGGATATAAAACCATCATGTGGTCAGCACTTTTACTAGCTTATCATCTTTGCTAGCCCCAGGATGTCAAGTAATACAGCAACATGGATTCTTTGTCATTGCAAACTAATCATTCAAGACACAGTACAAATTATAATGTGACATAATAAAATGAAACAAAAATATATCCAGATATCATTTTTTAAAACAAAAATGTTCTGAAGTAATATTTCACACCTTTAATCCCAGCACTCAGGAGGCAGAGGCGGATCTCTGTGAGTTTGAGGCCAGTCTGGTCTCCATTAGTGAATCCAGGCCAGCTGTGGCTACAGGGAAACCCTGTCACAAAAAGACAACAAATAAATAAATAGATAAATCTTTAAAAAACAAAAGCTATAGTTATGGGCTCAGTGTTGGAGTTTTTACCCAGCATGTCTGAGGTCCTGGGTTCTATCCCTAGGACTGAAATAATTTTTAAAAGTTATAGTCAATCTCACCCACTATAAGAAATATGAAGATGTTTCTGTTGAAACCATTTTTGTGGTAACTTGGGAGAACCTTTAAAAAATTTCT
>NW_008356327.1:3636761-3657735 GCF_000622305.1 Nannospalax galili
CCTAATATTGTCTTGAATTAAAAACTTGTGTAGTAAGATCACTTTAATTTTTATTATAGGTTTTTACCCAGTTAAAATATTCAATTATGTGAGTTGTTTATACTTAAGTCCATTTTGTGAATGAAAAATTTGAGATTAAATAAAGCATCTGCCTATATCAAATTTTTGTTTTTAACATTGTTATAAAAGCAAAAGAAAGGCATTTAAAACAATTTCTTCCAAATTTTGCACTGAATTTTCAAATTCAGACTCATATACACCTAATTTTCCTTCATGGCATAAGTATGGATGTATCATGTATTTCTGCTTAAGAATGCTCAATATTTTTATTTATGTTACTTTAAATTAGGTTAAGGACAGTTAAATGGATTAGAATTATATTGGAATTATTAAAATCATATCTTTCTTTGTCCAAATTACAGTATTTGTTTCCTTGACTTACTTTTATCAAAGTAAGCCTTTATTCAAGAATATATAATTAGTTTGTTTTAATCATATCATTTTCAGTTACCTACTAAAATAATTGGCTTCCCCTTTTCTTTTTTAGTTAGAAGATTGATAAAGACTCAATGCACAATATGTCATTTTCTACTCTACAGCACCAATTACTTTGTCAGTAAAATTTTATTGATTTTTCTTATTAGTACATTATCACTAGATAGTCACAGCATGGTATTTATTAATTAGTGGGAAAATTATAGATTCATTTGTGAACAGTTCCCCTTTCAATTTTCTTATCTAGAATATGTTTAGATAGCATGGTACCTGCTAATAGCAAGTAGAATAGTAAGGAGAGCCTTTATTTATCATTCCTAAAGTTTTTAATTTTCACATTATAATATATGATAAACTATGGTGACAATATTATAAATATGTAGAAATAAAATTTACTTAAGTAAATTAAAACCATAGGAAAAGGTCAGCTTTCCTTGTCATTGTTCTCTGAGCAATTTTGTTTTCCTTATAATTAAGAAACACAAAGCAAATTTGTCATATGCTTTTTCTTTATAAAATAGGTTACTGCAGTAATAGATTAACATTATGAAGTTACAGAGTATGTATAATTCAAAGTGGTGAAGAAGTCAACATTTTTGGCATTATCCTATTTTTCTCTTACCACATATGACCTTTCTGGTTGTTGAGAAATGGAAATTAATTTGAGGAAATAATAATTAAGGATTAAATTTATATGCATTTTGTTGGATAGCCTCTGAAACCAAATTTTAATAACTTAAATATTTTGTGTGAAAAAATGTTCAAGTGTCTATTATGTGCCAAGAATTTTTGTATCCCAGGGTACAATAGAGAAGTACATAAGATTCATGATCACATATGATTATGTAACTATTCACATCTATTTTAGACAGGTAAAATAATTTTGGCAGGATTTCAAAGAATAAGACAGCACAGAGAAAAATATTCCTATAAGAAAGGTGTCCATATAGATGTTTCAGAGAATATCATTCTAGAGCTGGGGTCCTGATAGTGAAATGTATCTTATTGTACTCCTTAGCTTTTATCAATTTGACCCAAATAGAGACACCTGGGAAGAGGAAACCTCACTTGAGGAATTTCCTCTCTCATATTGGCCTTGGCCACGTCTGTGAGGTACTGTCTTGGTTGCTACTTGATTTAGGAGGACCCAATCTCTCTGGGTGGTGCTGCCCCATGGCAGGTGGGCCTGAGCTATGTAATAAAAGTAACTGAACAAGCCAACAAGACAAAAACAAAACAAAAAAACAAAAACAAAAAACTATCTTCACTCAGTTCTCTAACTTCCCTTCCCAGCATTTGAGAAGTATTCTAGTTTATACTTTCATATTTCTTTTGAGACAGGGTCTCCCTCTAACCACAGCTGACCTGGAACTTTCTATGTAGACTAGGCTGACCTTGATTGCACAGACATCTGCCTGGCTCTGCCTGCTAAGTGCTGGGATTAAAAGCATGCACCTGGCTCAGACTTTCTTTGTGTTTGGTTTTGTTGTATTTTGTTGTTATTTTGATTTTTAGTGTTTTGTTTTGCTTTTTTTTTGACAGGGTTCCCCTGTATCACTATGTAGTCTATGCTGGCCGCCTAAACCTCATGATTTTCCTGCCTCTACATCCTGAGTACTGAGATAACAGGAATATGATTCTTTCAGTTTCCATGTATTTATGAAATTTAAAAGGTAATATGTTTTGCCAGGCATGGTGGCACATGCCTTTAATCCCAGCACTCAGGAGGCAGAGGCAGGTGGATCTCTGTGAGTTCAAGGCCAGCCTGGTCTACATAGTCAGTTCCAGGACAGCTGGGGCTACAGTAAGACCCTGTCTCAAAAAGACCAAAATATGATTCTTTCAGTTTCCATGTATTTATGAAATTTAAAAGGTAATATGTTTTGCCAGGCATGGTGGCACATGCCTTTAATCCCAGCACTCAGGAGGCAGAGGCAGGTGGATCTCTGTGAGTTCAAGGCCAGCCTGGTCTACATAGTCAGTTCCAGGACAGCTGGGGCTACAGTAAGACCCTGTCTCAAAAAGACCAAAAAAAATTCAGATTGCTCTAATCAGAGCCCTTCCAGAGAGCTGTAGAAACCATAACTCAGACTAAAGGAGGCATAGTATCAGAGTTTTAAATACAATTTTAATTAATAGAAAATATGACTTGAGGGGCTGGAGAGATGGATCAGTGGTTAAGAACACTGGTTGTTCTTGCAGAAGACCCGGGTTCAAATCCCAGCACCCACATGGCAGCTAACAACTGTCTGTAACTCCAGTCCCAGGGGATCTGACAGCCTCTTCTGACCTCTGCGAGCATTGCACTACATGGGTGCACTTACCTACATGCAGGCAATACATGCATATGCATAAAATAAAAATAATAAAATTTAAGAAAAGAAAAGATTTATTTGAAAGAAAGAAAGAAAATATGACTTGAACATGTTTATCTCTGTAATATCGCTAAATATTCCTAGGGCTATTACCTAAATATGTTTTTTTAATTTAACGTTAATAGATAGTATTAGGGATACATAAGAAAATGAACAGTTCATTTTTGACTTTTCTAAGGTAATTTTGAAAGAAAAATCACCTGCATTTTGTTGTGCACATGATAGAATGCTGACTGATACCATTTCTTTGGAGAACATTTCTTTGTTTCTCTTGTCTGTTTTATGTGATTGTTGGTGGTCTCAAAGAAAGTTCTGTTTTCAAAGGGAACATTTTTTTGTACTGCTTGATCATTTCTTAATTTGTTTCAAACAATGACTATTTTAGTGTCCCAAGTAAAAAGAAAATTAACTACCTCTACATTATTCATTTTAGTACTAGGTCAGAATTTGGACTCTAGGTGAAAAAAAAATTGCATGGATCAGGATCCTAACACATTTAACCTGAAGGAACTTTATTTTTGGACCTTACTTTTCTGTATTCCACTTTCCTTATCTCTAAAGTGACTGACCAATAATCAATACCTCCTGGTCTACTCGATAGTATCTATTACTTGGCAATTTTTATTTCTGAATGTGTCTTTTTCTCATTTGGTGTTTGTCTATATATGGTTTAACTTTTATTTCAACAGGTAGCTCTATCACATGACAACAGGTACCTCTATCACATGACCACTTGAATTTCAAAAATAATGCAACCACAAGAATTAATCATTCAGTGAAATTAAAGTGCAGCCAAAATCCTGTCCAACAAATTCTCCCTGCTGTGACATTCCATTGAGTTAGTTATAAAAATTTAGTGTGATTTCACACCCTCAAATTTGTTAACCTCATAATTTTCCTTCTTTGGACTAATGTTTTCCTTATTTTCCTACTTATCCAGGATTTAACTCTTTGATTATTCATGAGCCACTAATCTATGACTTTACACCTTTACTAATGTTCTATCATTGGAAAGTTTTATATTTACTGCATTTATCATAATCCATTTTATTTGCAGACTCAGTTTTTTGCTAACTTAACCAATTATCATTAATTAATATCATTGTTTCTAGTACTTCCACACTGTTCCCATCCAGGCTACTATTTCTTAAGGAAATTCCAGGTCCATCTTGTGCCTGCTTTCAAATCTCAAAGAATGTCACACTTTCATCAGTAATTGGTTTTCCATCACATTCTTCTATGACTTGGCCTAATCTACTTTTTTAGAAGTTAGGTCATGGGACTGGGAAATGGTTCAGTGGTTAAGAGCACTGTTTTCTCTTGAAGAGGACCCAGCTTCCATTCCCAGTACACACACAGAGGCTAACAACCATGTACCACTTCCATCCTGGAGTATCTAATGCCCTATTCTGGCTTTCATGACAATGGATGATGTAGGTGCACTTAGAGGCATGCAGTAACACTCATACACATGAAGTTTAAAAACAAAGTTAAACGATTTTCCCACTGGCCTTATGTGTAGTTACTTATTTTTTAAACTATGATCTATTTATTCAATTTTTTTTCTTTACTTTTTCAAGCTTTCCTGTAATATCTTTGCTAATGCTCTGTTATAGTGAATGAAACACTATTTTCTAACATTTCTTACTCTTATAGGAACATAGGATATTTGTCTACATGTCCAATATCTGATGAGTGTGAATTCATTGGACATCTGATAGTTTATCGCCCTTTCCCTTGCTATGGAAATTGGAGCTGATTTGATGTTTTGTTTCAGGAACTGGAACAGACAAGCTTGTCTAATTTATCAACCACATTCAATGTACAGAATTATAGATTCAGGTATGGACATATGTGCCAATAAGGGCCAATCTTGTATATTTTCTGATGAGAAAGTAAGCTCTTAGTTTTCTTATAGATTTGCAGAAGAACACCACTTAGATTAGCCCCTCAAAGTTAAGTCAGTGTACAGAAAAGTCAAACTAACCTATGACGACTCAGGAAAAGACAACATAGAAGAAGAATTTAAAACAGATGGAGATTGTGAATCTACCATGTCTAGTGATTTGACAAATTCTCAAATCCACTATATCCATAGAATTCCATTCATTAAAGGAAAAGTCATCTTTTCTGGAGGATACAGGAGTCAGATTTCATATTAAAACACAAGGCAAAAATGAAATAAAGAAGAATCCTATCATTAAATAACCACACAATGGATACTAAGATATCTAGTATGTAAATCTAGATACTAGATTTTTGACTTGTAAGACATTTGGATACACATTTCAAAGATCAAAATGTAAGAATGAGATTATTACTTCTTACCATTATTATATATGGCTACTTCTGTAAATTAAATGTTACATGTATCATTTTTGAGGTTGTTTCCTGTTATTGGAAGGCATTTTTTTATATTTTAGGTAATTTATATGTCTACAATTTATATAAGAATACAATTATTTAAGCTTAATGCATGATTTTTAAGCAAATACATGAAATGTAGAAATAATCAGGATAAAGTTAAATGAAGTGTATAAGAGAAGGGTGGAGGCATGATTAAAAAGTTCATGTGCTTAGTCGCTGGTGATCAAATTCTGCAAGTTTTTATAGTTCTATTTCCTATGTGGTACAATCTGTTTATGATAACACTGTGTAACTTTGGGGATGGCACTTATCTTATTGTGTTATAACTTTTGTTCCATTTTGTCCTTTGAACAAATCTTTCTTTGTGCTGGACAATAAAGCCCAATTTCTAATAAAGCTGATAGGAGCCTGGTCTCTGAGGCTGGGTCTTTGTCTTTGGCTGTGTCAATCTAGACAATTAAGATGAAAAGCACATTTACATGAGAGAAGAAAATTGTGATTAAAGAAAGCAGTGTTAGCTTTTTTATCTTGGTAATAATATAAATTTTATTTGCTCTGGTTGTCAAGAATAGACTGAGTTCAAGGAACTTTTTTCATAAAAGTCAATTCACCTGAAAGTGAGGTCGATTTATTTAAGAGACAGGAAGTATATAATTGACAGGGCCTGTGGCTCTGCTATCTATTTTGTATGCTTGCTTGGTTTTGTCGAGTTTCTACTAAATGTGTGGCTTTGAAACAGTTGGGGTCAGGTAAAACAGCAGAGGAGGTGGGAAGAGGTAGAGAATGTTTGAAAAATCGCATAATCCCAGTGGAATTATTACCTCTGGATTCTTGCCAAACTCATTTGCATCACTCTTATTAGTAGCACAAGGTCTGTGTTTTCATTATAAAGTTATTCTACACTGGTATATTCTATGAATTGGTAGAATATAGTATAGTATTTAAGTTATGTTTTCTGACACACAGACACACAGATATACATGAACATCAAAAACATATACATAATAAATTATCTATAGAAACATAAATTTTTCTGTTCTAGATCTACCATCTATTATTTATGTATCTATCATCAGTCCGTCTACCATCTCCCAGCATGCATTATTGTATTATTTTTAAATTGTATTATATCTTACATTTTGTTGTCATATAACAATGAAATTATTGTTAAACAGCAATGAAAATCAAATCTCTTTCAAGAATGTTTCTATCTTAAATAACTAGCAGATTCCCAAAGGCCTGGATTAAGAAACTCTGAGTCTTGCTTTGGAGTAAAATGAGAAAGAACTCTGATTTATTGAAAGTCAATATCTGAAAGATATATGAGTGGATTATGATTATTCTTCAATATACATTGTGGTTATGATTAGAATCTGTCCAACACAATGCCTTACTCCATTTTGTATTAAGACAATGAAATCTATGAGATTGAATAGCTGTATTAAAACAGTACTTATTTATTTATTTATTACTTATATCAAGTTCAGTGGAGGTTAATTGATCCACATCTTCTTTCAGGTACATTAGTCATAATATTTTTAATCATATGTTAAAAGTTGCTGCTACTATAAAAACATAATGTAACTGTTACCATGCTGGAACATAGAATTTGGTGTAATCTGAATCTATTTTCCTGGCCTATGGTCACTGATATTTAGCTCCAGAATAAACTATCTCTTATCCCCTTAGAAAAAGATGCAATTCTGTGCTGTTTATGGAATAATGACAGGGAAAATATATAGTGCTGATACATTGATTTTGTATATTTTTCCATCACCAGGTTGTCATGTTCACAGAGGAAGATCCTGGCCATATGAAGGACAGACTTTGTATGTTTTTTTTTCTGCATACAGTAAAAAGAATTATAAATTCCTATTGTGATTACGTAATTGCTTATTTCTTAATGTTGAAAAACATATTTTACTTGGTACGTAGTCTAAGTTTGCATGCACATTCAATTCTTTCTAGACTATACTTCCACAGATATTTATATAGCTTCTTAGTGTCTGTGACCTTGAAGCATTAATATACAACTGGCAAATCAAGGACATCATGCTTAACTCTTCACACTGTATACCGCCCCCAACAGAATTAAGAAGGCACAATTATGTAAACTTTAAATTAAATACATAGACATATAGGTGGCACTTTTCTGAAGATCTGTGTAATCAAACAATATAGGGCTTATCATTGACGATTTTTGTTAGAGTTAAAATCTGTCATGTGAGTTTAAAATATTTATGAATTATGTCTGTCCATTCCTAGGTCAATGATGATTTGATGTGTACCAGGATATTGGTAGTAGTTCTAATTCCCTCACAAATATCTAATATACTGACTTCAATCCCAGAAGTCAGTATATTTCTTTGTTGGTGCCCAGAAAGTCAGCAAATTCACACACACACACACACACACACTCACACAAACTCACACTCTCACACACACACACTCACACACAGACACACTCACACACACACACACACACACACACACACAAGCACACCTTAAAATGATACTTTCAACATTTCACTGTCTCTCAATCATAAACTTCTGAAAAATCTCAAAATTCACCAGGATATTGCCACTGCCTACTTCTCCCTTCTCACCTTTATTTTTTCCTCACAACTACTGCTCCATCTGTTTCAGGCATGATATCTACTGTATGAGTTTAGATTGTATTGTCTGCTTATCCTAAAACACATTTATTCATTTATTTTCTAGTCATTCACTATAAAACATTGAAGAGCTCATAGGCTTGGGGAACACTACAAGGCAATGGGAATAGTTATCCAAGGGCAATATAGAATATCTCAGTCATAGCTCAAGCAGTGCAAACACTGGTTCTGTTCCTAACCTCTGCAACTTTGGACACCTTTTGGGAATTTACTGTACACCTGATGAGTTTCATCACAAAGTCAAAGGTGATTTGAATCAGTATTGTTGACACATGATTAAGTCAACCTATGTAAGTAGCTTCTCACTGAATTAGAGTTTATTATTGAATATTAGAGTGAATATACATACATCTTTTAGGAAATTCACTTAATTACAGAAAATGCAACCAGGTATTTTTGGCTAGCATTTCAGTTGTTGTATTGATGCTGCTCGTTATCTTTCCATATCTCTAATGTTTCAAAATTCCCCACATACCATGCACCCAGTGCACCAACCCATTAGCTACCATGTATGGCTGCTGCAAGCAATAGCTTTTACCTTGCTTTGTCTTTGAAAATGTGCCTTTACCCTGAACTAGAAAAGAACACCTGGAAAATGAGACATCCTTATTCTCTCTCATTAGAGCATTTAAGTATTCCTGATAAAAATGTATAATCTCCTTGCTTCAAAGTGACGTAAATGCACTTTATTTACGAGGGCTTCCTAGTCTAAGCTGGTAATCACAAATACTCAGCCCCTGGTGTCTACCCTGCTTTCCACTTCTTTAATTCTGTGATCATATTCTCAACAAATTAAGTTATCCCAAGTTCTTTGCTCAGGGTCTACTTCTGAGAACTGAACCTAAAATAGTGTTTACCCTTTATTTTCTTCTAAGCTTCTTAACCTATATGTTAAGAAAGTATTGAAGAAACTTCCAAGAGAGCGAGTCACTCTGAAAAAGATGAAAGACCATTTTGTGCAAAAAAAATATATCAGTACCTTAATTTAGGGCTGTTAACAATTTACAGCAATTCAATAAATGATCAAATAGTGGACCTACATTTAATAAAGGAAAATGTAAAGAGAACCAGCATGTTTGTTTTGGAAAAATATTCCTTAATGGATTTTAACTATGTTACGGGGTAAAGAAAATACGGTCGGAGGACAATTCTAGATTTTGCTTATTTACGTGCACTATTTCAGTAAACCTTGTAGTTATTTTTAACTAAGAATTTAAGCCTTTTATTTCTGCCTTTATAACTGTTTTTTTCTCATCTTAAATGTTTCATAGTATCTAAAGGGCTCTACATACACTCAGAAGAAAAGTAGTAAGTAATAAAATAAATAAAGAAAGAAAATACAGGGAAGGAAAACGAATGCATGGACAAAAACAACTCTATAAATAAATTCAAAAATATTAAAATATGCTTTTCAACATTAGGAGCTGACTAATCCCATTATCATAATTTATTAACCAGATCTTTTGTTCTATGTGGTAACACACTGTGATTCCATGCTCTGTATTTTTTATCCAGTGACCTAATTTGCTTAAAAGGAAACTCTTAAAACTCCCCTTTTGTAAAGTATAAAATGTTAATGAAGAACTACAGAGAAATACCTTCTGCATTAGTTCCAAATTTTCAGGAACATCATCATAAATTTGTTTGCCTGTTTCTGACAATGGAAGTGATGTTCAAGCTGAACAGAAGCTTGATAATGCTAAATGATTTCGATGGAAAAGTTAAAGATGTTCAAGGCACTGTCATCTGGAATGGACTATGGAAAGACATCTTTTGGTTGGACTATTTGGATTTGGCTACTGTCCAGTTTTTTTTAAAACACATTTACTACTTCCATTGATAACTGCATTACTGGAGGCTTTCTCTGAAAATTGTATCTGTATATTCAAGCAAATATGTGCTCACCCCCAAATGCAATGTTCTATGTGCATGTTCTTTTTCTCTCTGAATTAATACAAACTTTAATAATTTCTTAATTATGTTGATATAAACAGAAATATAATGACTTTAATATTTTAAATTTATTCTTGACTATACAACCTAACACACCATATGTTCATCTTTCTGTGCCCATACCTCTGCTGTACATGGTGGGTATGGAAGTAATCATTTCAATCATAATTTGTGAATTCTGGTCACTAAAATAAACTAATTCATATGTTTTTAATTTTAATGTTAGAAAGTTTGTATTTAAAATGCTGACAGAATTTTCAGGTGCAAATTGGAAAACTGATACTCAGATATTAAGTGTTTTAACTCCATCAAAATTTTAACAATATTTTACTTACTAGAGTAATCAGTGTATCTGATTTTGGAAGTTTTAAGACCAGAATATATGTGATATCAATTTTAATCCCTACAGAAAGCTATAAATGAATGATAAGCAAATCGATATATTGCATTAGAAAACCATCTAACAGGGCTTATGCATTTGAAAACAAAAAATGAAACTCAACATCAAACTAAAATATCAACTAAAAAATTAAACAGAAGCTGGAGTCAGATCCAGCTGGTATTATCCCTGAAGCTAATATTTTTTCTGTATTTGAGCTATGGCATATAAAGCTCTAATATCTTCCAGTTTTGTTTGTTTAACTTTCTACCAACTTTTCCCTTTAACTACCAAAAGTCTCTTCCCATGCTTCTTCTATACTCAGAGGAGCTATACAGTTGCAGAATTTCCAATAGCTTCAAAGAGAATGTCTTGTTTATATTCACTTTGAAATACATGCAAAATAAGTAACAAACAACCCTATGGTATAGCAACAGATTTACTTCTGTGAAACACTGTGAAAAACAAAAATAAGAGGCCTAAAATACATGAAAACAATTGTGTTAATTAATCAACAGTGGTTTAACTTCACATGATTTATGAGCAGAGGGGAATAAGAAATACAGTATTGAACTACAATGCTTTATAGTATGAAATATCCACATTTTATAGTTACATTTTAGGAATAATTTGTCTTTATAGTTATATTAAAATTTTGGTTTGGCTGGCCAGAAAGGAAGAGGAAATAATGTAATAGAACCGAAACAGACACCATTAGTTACCAGATTGCAATACATTGTTAAATTTGAATCATCTTTCAAATATCTTATCATAAAAACATCATTTTAAATCAAGAGTCAATCAGCTTTGAAAGTTATGAGTTCACACAAATGTTTTCAATTACCATCCAATGTAAACATGCTACTAAGAAGAGTTGGCTTTAACTCATTTCACATCCTATATTCTGTAAAGTTATGAACCTTAACGGTCAATAACTTTAAATTGCCTGGGACCCTATCAAGACAATTAGGCCAATGTTTACTTGTCATATACTTTTTGAAATTTGTGGAAACAAATTTTTTGATAAAGTTAGTATTCATTTCAAGATTCTTGTTTGGAATCACTTCAAATATAATGCATTCCTGTATCTATATCTATCAAGTGAAAATATATAACAATGCTTTGAAGAGCACATCTTAGTGAAGTTACTGGATCTGTTCTTAACAAACTCAGAATTCATACCATCAATAACTGACACTTTGAGTCATAATTGAAAATTCTCATCTGAGTTGTCACAGTTATGGCTTACTCATGATAATAACATTAACTTTAAGATAAATATAGAGTAATAAAAAAACATAGAAAGATTTCAGAGACTTGTTTTTAGTGAAACTTTTCTCCATATGTGTATATATTTCCATATATGTTCATTTATACACACATACATATGCATGTATACTTGAAAGCATACACATAAGTCATGAAAGAGGGAGAACAAAGTGTACATGAGTCTTGCTTAAATGGCAATAAGATTATTAATGTAAGATTAAAATCATTTAGGAAATAAAAACCAGTTAAAACAAAATACAGCTTTGCAACAGATATTGTTATTATATCATTTATTATTATTATTATTATTATTATTATTATTAAAGGGTATAATAAGAAACCAAAAATGGTAGACTTGTGTTAAAATGCTAGTCAGGATTTAAGACATACCATGGTGTTGCATAGAACTGATCATAATCTGAGGAAGACTTACAGAGTATCTCTCACCATTTTGCATGACCGTGGGGAAGTCTTTATCCATACCTGGATGGAAACTTTTCAGTGTAGCCTTAGGGGGGAGCACCCACACTCCTGTAAGTAAACACTCACTGTTTTCCCATACTGTAACTTTAAGAAATTATGCCTTGGTTTGTGATAGGGGCCAAGGGAGTAGGGTGGCAGGTATCATTTTGCATGTCCCAGAAGGAATTTTGTCTACACTTTTTAGACCTAAATACTTTTGGTTCATTTAATAATAGGCTATTTTAAACAAATTCCAAAATTCATTATTTCCTGACTTTTGAGTGAAGCAAGATATCAAAGAACACTTAAGGTGATTAAAATTTCAAAATCTAGACTAAGGTATACTAAAACTAGCAAAATTTAAAATAAAATTTTAAAATTAATTTTGTACTGAATTTTTGCCATTTCATACAATATATTTTGATCATATTTAGATCCCCTCTGGTATCTGCAAGCACCCTTACTAGACCCCTCAGAATTTATTATATATATTCTAATATCTGTTTCTACCTATCCTCTATCTATCTATCATCTATCTATCTGTCTATCTATGCCTATAGAGTCAAGTATGTGTCTCGAAATGCACTTCAGTCTAGGTTCATCTAAAGAGAATCACCCTTAACATCCTTACACAGAAGACTGTAATTAACCCAAAGAACCACAACTGGTCTACATGGGGAGAATAAGAGGCTGCTGAATACTTATTCCTGAATATTCCTGATGACTATATTAAACTTTTGCCTTGCAAGGCTCAGGAATTCTTGCTGAAGATGGGACAGAAAGATTGCAGGATCTAGAGGAGATGGATGACTACAAGGAAAGAGAGTATGTTATTTATTATTACACCAACATCATAATTACCTGAACAAATACACTGAGTTTTAAAGAGTGGACCTGAACTAGGTGGACACAAGTTCCCCTATCTACCTATTAAAATCACCTGTCTCCTAGCACTGTAGCATTAGATCTCTCTTGTGCTCTCAACCTCTGAAGATGAAGTTGTCTGTATCTTCACCTTGTGCCAATGGAATGCTCTCTGAAACCCTATGTCCCCACTGTGTCCCCCAAGCAGTTCACAGCCATAATTTATTCAAAAATTCAAGTTAAATTAGGGCTCCACCCTTAATCCTCACAGAGCATATGATCTTTTCAACCCTAGTTCACATTCATCCAAAGTCACAAGTCCTTTCCAACCTCTACAGTTTCCAACGGTGACTGCGCTGATTTCAGCATCATCTTTTTGGATGAAGTACCAAACTGAGGTTGCTGTGGAGGTGCTCAGGACATTCGACCCAAGAGCATCCTGGTATTCAGACCCAATAGCTCCTGGATTTTCTGGGATTAATTAAAAATCATTATTCCAAAGTATGCCCATTAATTAAAGTCATTACAAAAACAGGATTTTCCAGGTAGCTATCAGTTATTCATATGAACTCAAAGCAATAATGAAGCATGCACAAGTCCCACTTAGCTAAGCTCAAGCCAGACGAACTCTCAGTAAAGTAGTGGGGCAGTGCATAAGAAACCTACACCTACCTACTCGATAACCTAAAAGTAATATTTATTATTATTTATTTATTATTTATTTTTATGTTATGTGTATGAGTGTTTCACCTGCACTATGTGCCCCAAAAGCCCAAGAGAGGGCATCGGATCCCATGGAACTGGAAATAGATATGGTTGATAACAGCCATGTTAGTGCTAGGAACTGAACCTGGCTTCAAGAGCATCCAATGTTCTGAATCAAGTCCCAAGAACAACCAAGTTTTGCAAATTTCCTGAGCAATTTCCCTCCTGGGAAGAGAAGTATCATAGATAATTTAATTTTAGTTTTTAAAATTAAATTAGTATATATTTAAACAGTCTAACAATTTGAAAGCCATTAATTAATTGGATCTATTATAAAGATGCATGTTCACGTAATTTTCCCAAAACTGTGTCTTATTTTCTCAATTCTTGAATTTTTTCAGATATGTTTATTTCTTCATTCACTGAATTTCTTTCTTATAGGTGCATTTTCAAAGGTGAATGGGTTGGACAGACTTCTGGTATAGAAGAGTAAAAATGATACAATTTCTCTGTTGATGCAAATCTGGAGGTAGTAACTTAGATTTATGATTTCTTCATGTAAATCCATTTATAAATGAAAGATATTGTCATAACCACTTGCTGCTAAAGGTACATTTATAAGGAGGCACTCAAATAAATCTGTTTACCAAAATTTAAGATAAGAAAATAAAACAAACACAAACTATGGACATGTCACTTTTCATGAAAGCAAGATTGAAGGGTTTAATTCTTAGCTCTTCTTGGGGAATCTAGCATTCTATATGACTGTGGCTTAAGGAGAAATTGTTGAGGGTCTGTTCCTTGGCTTTTGTCTTTTAAAATTTTTATTTATTTATATATTTTTGGTCTTTTTGAGACAGGGTCTCCCTGTAGCCCCCACTGTCCTGGAACTCACTGTGTAGACCAGGCTGGCCTTGAACTCACAGAGATCCACCTGCCTCTGCCTCCTAAGTACTGGGATTAAAGGTGTGTGCCACCACGCCCAGCTGGTTTTTACTTTTTAAATTTGTTTTTATTGCGTTTTTGTGTATTTCATACAGAATATCTCAAACAAACTTAAACATCTTTATACCTGTTGACTCCAGCACCCTCTCTTAGGAATCCCCAGAATCTTCTCATAGCCACTGTGTCAAGTCAGTGTCCCCAGAAGTTCCCAAGTGCATGTTCATCAACTGAGGTCTAGTTAGCCTATCTAGAGTTCCTTGTTTTAGGAAGAGCAGCTCTTCTTCACCTAGCAGTAATCATTTTCCAATATTTCTTCAGCTAAGATTGGGATATGCTGTTCATTTCTCCAGTTCAATGATGGGATTTTTTTTTTTTTTGGTCTTTTTTGAAACAGGGTCTCCCAGTAGCCCCAGCTGGCCTGGAACTCACTATGTAGACCAGGCTGGCCTTGAACTCACAGAGATCCGCCTGCCTCTGCCTCCCGAGTGCTGGGACTACAGGCGTGCGCCACCATGTCCAGCTAATGATGGGATTTTTGTCTGCATGGGATTTGTTTGTGCTCATCCCATTGCTGTAGAATCATATAAGCAGGGTCCCAGGAGCTTGTAGGACTCTGATTCCATATGGTCATGTACCTCTTCCCTGGCTCTTACAATCTACATAACAAGAAACAGTGACAGACAGGAGAAACCTTTCATGAGTTGTTGGCCTGGTGGTCCAGGAGACTCCCAAAATTACAAGGGCTATTGCCACAACCCTTGATGGCCTCCCAGAACCTGAAGGTAAGACCCCACTGCTGAAGACTGAATATACTTCGGACAAAGGATTTGGAGCAGTAGAGAAGGAACTAAACTGAAAACCACTTCCTCCGAAGGCTGGCTCTCATAGCTTTGGAGAGCAATATGAAGGTGCCAAGGGAAAACATCAGTTGATGGTCCAACAGCAGCTTCGGGACCAAATAACCACATCAATGGCCAGCACAGCATATGACATTGGTGCAGTAGTGGTACTTTTATCTTGGGGAAATCAAAAGCTACCTAATTGCATTAAAATCTCCCCCTCAATGGGAGGAAACTCCTGTGTGGTACTGTAAACATAACCAAATACACATGGCTGGAGAGGTCCTAGATCTTAGAGAAAACGCCAAGTCTGTCACAAACCTAGACTAATGTAAATTCTTAGTATGTGCAATATGTGTATCCTTATATTAGCAGATAAATATCCCAGTCACCACTCATCAAAGAAGCTTATTTTGCACAAGCCAGAGAATATTGTAGAGTAGCATCATTGATCACATAGGGCCTTTGCCTCTGATTTGACTAGGCCTAAGTGAGATGTCTACAATGGAACCTCTACACCTATGGCTCATGGAACACAGAAAAGGGGTAAAGAAGAGGACACTAATGAAACTCTAAGTTCTCATTAATGAAGCTCCCTCATGCAGTGGAAGACCAGGAACACAAAAGGCCACAAATACCCAAAATGTGGAGATTTATGATTTTAAGGTCCACAGAAAGTATAATTTTATAGATCAAATTGTCATTTGGAAATAAAGAAGACATATGATATAATGGTGCTGAAAAGGTCTACAGCCATTTGAATGTCCTGAAAAAGGTAAAGGTGTTTTTAAAGTACTTTGGTGGTACTAGCTGGGATCAGTAAAGGGATTCTAGTCATGTGAACTCATTATTCATAAATTATATGAGAAAGTCAAAGAGGTCTTTGATGATAAAATTTATAGCAATATGCTTAAATTCAAAATGAAACTTCTTTCTTATATATTAGAAAAACACATTGGTAATAAATTAATATGTAAAATATTATTTTGATGTCTAAATTATTAAAGAGAGAGAAAAAAGGATAAAGCTATCATCATTGGGTTCAATACAAAGCTGAACCTGAGGCAGCCTGAAGAACAAGCAAATGAGTTTACTAACATTAATATGTCATAAATACATGAAGATAAAGAATAGAAGGATAAATAGCAATGAACATATGCAAAGATATTTGTAATATTAATTAATAAAGAGAGGCATTTCGTTAACTATAATATGTAGCAGAAAGTATATATTAATATAATTTAAAATTCTCTTGGAATTTCAGGAGAGCATAAATCACCTAGTTAGCTTGGTCATGAACCTCATGTATTTGAACTGGGCCAATAGAAAGAAGTAAATGCATTTAGTAAGAAAAAATACTTGCACCATTCAGTGGAAGCAATAAAATTGGTTCTTAGGTGATGTTTTTATAAAATTATTGTTATTTTTTCTTAGACTATATTTCAGTATCTAATAGCTGTAACAGAAGAGATTCATTAGTCACTTGTTTTGCTTTATTCAATCTAAATATTGATTAATGAATTATTAGCAACAGTTATAAAAGTGAGGATTTATTTGCCTTTTAAAATACTTAATATATATTATTTTTATTTGTGTGTGTATGAGTGTGTTGTCCAAACAAGTGTTCAGGTGGAGGTGCATCCATATTGTGCAATGCTCACAGAGGTCAGAAGAGGGCATTGGATCCCCTGGAACTGCAGTTATGATTGGTTGTTAGCCACCATGTGGTTCTGGGCATCGAACCTGGGCCCTCTACAAGAGTAGCCAGGTGCTCTTAACTGCTGAGCCATCTCTCCAGCCCCTTATTTGCCTTTTAAAATAATAAAGAATAAAATCATATACCATGTGCCAACTATTGTCCTATCATCATATGAATATGTCCCTATCTTCATAGAAGTGATGTGTGCTAATGTTGGAAGTGTTCTGATAAACGGAGTTGAAAGGTGGTAAGAATATATGCGAAATAAGGAAATAACCACAAGCCTTCTCAGCTTTGAAACTGAGAGAATCTTTGGGGATTTCCAAGAAATTATGAATTTCCTGAAGAAACAATTTGTAACCCAATAAAATAATGCAGACCTTGGTAATCTTGAACCTAGTTTCCTCCACGTGTAAGCAACCACAATATTGTATATATTGTCTAAAATTTGTAAATGACAAATTATACCATGGAGAGCTATTTTTATAATGATGTAATTTTTGCGTTAAATTGCCTAAGATCTGTTCAGATAGCAATTGTGTCCTTGTTTTCATTGTCAACCTGATACAACCTAGAATTACTTGGGAAGAGGTAATCTTAGTTCAAGAACTGTCTCAAACATTTTGGCCTGTAGTCATATGTGTGAGAGATTGTGTGCACTGATGACTTATGTGGGAGTGCCTAGCTCACTGAGGGTGGCACTGCCCCTAGGCAGGTGGGCCTGGGTTCTCTAAGAAAGCTAGCTCAGCATAAGCCAGAGAATGAGTGAGTCAGGAACGTTCCTCCAAGACTCCTGCCTCCAGGTTCCTCTGTGAGTGCCTGCCCTGATGTTCCAGTCCTCAATGATGGACTGTTGCCAGAAAGTTTAAGTTGAATTATGCCCTTTCCTCCCCAAATTTCCTTTGATCAGAGTGTTTTATCACAGCAACAGAAAGTACATTATATCAAATAGCTAAACAGGTATCACAGATGTTTACAGTTTTACACATAAAATCAGATTTCATGAATTAAAGCTTTCTTATCATAAAATGAAAATATTTCATAAATGATGGAATATATAACATAAATAATGGTTCTATAATCTAAGGAGTTTACATTGTGTAAATATTATTTTGGTATGCAGGGAATAATATCCTGTTAGGGTGAATATTTTTGTGTAAATTTTATGCCTATTATCATGACTTCATATTCCACCATCTTTTATATAAAGGAACTGTTAACAAATAAAGATTAAAGTAGGAAAGGTCCCATAGATAACTTCAAGAGAAGTTGTACTCATTTCAAAAATTAGTCATAACTGTTTACTAGTTTTTGATTAATTTGTAAAGATAATGAAAAGAACCATTGTGCTCACTTCTTGCATAGATGTATGATTCTGTACAGTAACATTACTGATTATTTAATTATAAAATATTACTAGTTAAATCAACTTTATTTATTTTAAAATGTGTTATCTTTTACTCTCACTACCTAAATAGTTAGCTTACAATATGGAAGCAAATAAAAGGAGTTTGCTTACCAAGAAGTATCATCTAACTTGAAACACTTTTATGATGTTATTTGTGTCCACTTAAAGAAAATTAGAAGGAAGTTGAAACAGTATAACCTTGATGCTAAGGAAATGTTGAAGTCTAAGGAAAATGAACCTCAGTGAATGACTTATTAGTCTAGCTTTAAAATGGATGAATAATATGTTACAACCTCTCTGACATATGGTGAGTTTTGCAGCAAGTTTGCCATAATGGTCTCACTTAATAAACACCTGATTAGCATTATTTAACAGGTTTCAAGCATATGGAAACAGTCAAACAGCAAAATTCTGTCTAGTTAATTCCTCATTAGCAGAGTTCCAGTCCCTGGATCTGACAGATTGTATACCAGCCTTGACACAAGGTGACCCCTTGCTTGGACCTGTTCATCACCTTCGTTCTGCCATAAATGAAGTCAGTAGAAATGTCAGAGTGAAAGTGACATCACAAGAGACTCCACTGGATGCCCTGAAGGTTCTTATTGTCCCAATATTTTTATTACAGATACAGCCAAACTATAGCTGTGAGGATTCTAAGCCAGAATAAATTTGTATATAATATATGAAAGCTCTTGATTAATAATGTTATGATAAAGAATGTGACCCTAATATAAGTCATCAGTGTGAAGCATAGCTATTTCATGTCATTTATATACAGTCTACATTCCACCCAAAACTGACAACCTAATCATTTTTTTTGCACTATGGAAGTGAAGTTTATTAAATAAAAAAACTCCTATTTTACGTATGCCACATATTTACTTTATAGTTTCTTTGTTAAAAAATACAATAAAATCAGGCCATAAGATAAATTTGAAGAATTAAGTTGAATTAAAAATTATAAATACAAGAAAGGCTTCAAGGAACATATTTTGTGAAATAATATTTGAGCATTAAACCTCTGAATATTATAAGATCAACATTTCAATTGGGAATATTCTTTGTTTTCTAAGGAAATACTCATTTACACTTTCATCAATGTTGATAAATTATCTCCACCAAAGAACCCATTATTTGAATCACAAAATCAATTATACAATTGCACAACATTTGTATTCTTCTACTTGACAAGTGGAAATTGAACTGGTTTCAATTTATCTGAATGAAACTTTGATTAATGCAACATGTTATTATAAACATAAAAAATTAGATATGTTTCAGTGCTTTTGAAAAAGATCCCTCTGTAAACTTTTAACAATGAAAATCTTGAGAAGTATTATTCCTAAGACATCCAATCTAAAATGAAAAAATAATATTGAACTTAGAAGGTGTATACTGCTGTGAGAGAAAAATAAGCACATGATAAATGCTAATCTTAGTTCATAGAAAAATATAAAAGGAATCTGTGTTATACATTAGGTTGGAAACATTTACTATCAAAAAATAATTAAACTAAGTCTTGATGTCATAATAAAAATTATCTGAACGTCATGGACATCCACAAAACAAAATTTAAACATAGATTGAAAAAATTATTTTGAAATTTTATATGTTCTTTCGATTTAATGCTTAATAATATTATCATTTATTTTAAATGTTAAATAATATAAATAAATTACAATAATTAAAAATTCTGTTCATCTGATTTTGTGATATTCATGAAAAAGAATCATAGTAAACAGGATACAGAATAAGCATAAAGTGTGGTAGTTATCAAAGGATGCACTAAATAAACATTTTGTTATATTCAGAGAGTCCCAGGTCCTATTCCTGAGATAGGCCTTCTTATCAAACCTTTGAACATATCTTGGTGCTTTCTTCTAGTGGAAATTGAGGCTAAAGTTACTAAGCAACTTGTCCAATGTTGAAAGCTAGAAAATAATGTTTGAGATTCTAAATGCATTCATCTAATGGCTATTTTCCGGGATACATTGCATCTTTTAAAACTCTGTAGAATATTGTTCTTATATATTCTTTTGTCTTCTTTTTGTAAAGTAAATTGGTTTTCTTTCAATAGTAGTTTTCTAACTATCTTCTGCTTATATTTATATGCTTATCATATGCATAGAGTGAGTGGCTTAATCATTTTGTTTGTTTCTCATTTATAATCTATAAACATCATCCATTGAATCAACATCCTTCTTTGTCATCATTAATTATGTACATAGTCCCCTTTTCCTTTGTTCCCAAACTAGCTGCCGGTGATGTAGTCTGTGGGTGTACAATTTTCTTAATAATCTATGATATATCACAACAGGGACAGCTGATCTATAAGTGCTCATTTTATTTTAGCAATGTTCCCTTATTTGCCTCTGTCAAACACAATTCATAAATGCTTTTCATTATTTTTCTAATTGTCCAAATGTATTTAATTCATTTTTATTGTCAAAGACAGGTTTACTTTATGAAAGGATTTAAGGGTATGAGAAATTCAGGTTCATTAATAATTTTATGCCCAAGGTTAATTAATTTTATATTC
>NW_008356327.1:3661150-3687862 GCF_000622305.1 Nannospalax galili
TTTTATATTCATTTCAGTGGTTATTTCTTAAAATGAAGGGGAATTTATTTAAGAAATCTTTTTTGTTTCTTGAATTCTTAGAAATTCAACTCATGTTTGGCAGATAATATTCAATATTACACTTGCTCAACTAAGGTCTCATACTTCCTAGGTATATATTTGATGCCTGAAATACATCACCAGTTCTAATACACATCTCTCAACAGGAAGTGTTACTTTGTAATCTAGTAGAAAGTTGTAAAATAAAATATTCTTCAAACACAGTTAAAATAAAAGTAACTTTTGAGTATATTTTCAAACCTTTGTAAAATTGAAAGATAATAAATGAATCAGGATGTTGGGTGGGGACATTTTCAGAGACTGTTAAACTATTATTGGGGAGGAGGATTAATTGGCAGGCTTCTAGAGAACATTGAATAAAACTAATGAAAACAAGTTTTATTCTTCAAACTACAAAAACTGTGTGTGCTAAGTGTTCTTTCTGACCACAAATAATTTGAAATAATGCACAGGATAGCAAGCATCACCAGTTCCTCTGGATATAGGAACAAAACAGGATGAATTTATACAGCATATTGTCATGATTTAAAATAAAAGAAAAAGTGCACACATATCCATAATGCGTCAAAAAAATTTGATATTAATTGAAGCTACCTAGAGTCTTAGAGACAAGTTAGCAATCAAATTGTTTTATTTAACTTAAATTAATAGATTAATGATAATATGTAGTATGTGCTTCTTAAATTTCAACACAGTGACCATTATTTTAATTTATTACTTCAGCATTTTGGATGATAACATTTAAGGAATATACACACACTATGTATGATTACTGTTTCTTTTTATTTATTTTGTAGGTGAAATTTTGGAGGCTAAATCTGACCTAAAGAAGATAGCTGGGACTGGAGCTGTAACTCAGTTGTTAGAGTTCCAAACAAGCACCAAGCCCTGGGTTCAATTCCTGTGTACTTTAGTTATGTTGGCACAGGCCTATAATCCTAGTACTGGGGAAGAAGAATCAAGAGGATCAGATTCAAACTCTTCCTCATCTACATGGGAGATCTATACCAGTTTGAGATATGAGACTTTATCTCAAGAATAAAAAGAAAGTTTGTTCTCTTTAGAATAGATAAACATTATATTTTATAACAGATTTAATGTTTTCCCTCTCTCCTCCAGAATAATAACTTAATTCTGAGCCATCTTAACCACTGCTTTGTTCTATATATAATCCAATTCCACCCTACTGTTCTGTGTGCCTGATCAACCTTTCTAAAGTGGATCTAGCCTGGATCTCAGCACATTCTTAGTGTCTCTTACTTCCCTCTTGATTTCTCTTGTATTTGTTCTGTCTTTCTTGTGATGTTGGGGACTATATCATATGATTAATTTGTAGCTACTTTTGTTAAATGTTGTGCACATAAAGTAAATATCCTTTTGCTTCATTCACTAACTGAAGTTTTGTTAAATGAATACTTTCCCATATTTTTAGTGGCCTTATTGTCTTATACTAGAAGTATTAAAATATTTTTGCCTGCCTTCTCAATTCAAGGGCTAAATATTTATTGGCTTTCTATTTGTTAAGGAAATTTTATAGGACTTCAATAGTTTCCTGAGGTAACCATGACAAAATATTTGTGAAATTTGTATAACTATACAGTTTTAAAATTGCCTAGTTGTTCAAAAATTTTGGCACAGATGTATGTGGGAAGACCTCTGTAAAGTATTGAACAATTTCTGAGCCTTACAATTGTCAGAGTAGACTGAGCCATTTACAGCAGGATGTGTACAACACATTTTGAGTATTATGAAATATTACTCATTTCTAATTCATTACAAAAATACTCTCCTAAACTTGCATATGTGATGGATGGCAAGAAACATGGTATTCACATCTAATTATAAAGGTTTTTCTTTGTGCTAAAATGGACTCTATTTATCTATCAGGGCAATCAATCTGTGCATTTTTCTTTGTGTCTGTCACTGTACTACCTAAGCACTTAGCAAAGATATTAAATTAGCCAAAAAGTGTGGAGTGGGATGTTTTCTTTGTCTTTACTACATTTATCTAAGCCAACCTAAAGCTAAGCAGACTGTGACTAATACTGGAAGCCTTATTCTTATTGCAGACAGAGTTGTTTTCATTCTTATTATTAATTGGTTGAATTCCAACAATATATTCAGCACGGGACATAATTGCACAATATGTTCTTCTCCTGCAATCTAGAAAGGGATCAACTGCTTTCATCTACTAACACTGATGCCAAAGTGATGAATTCCCCGTCATAACCCCGGTTTCCTCCCCTGCCTCCCTCCTCTATCCACTTCCTTCACCAGTTTTCATTTTT
Organism: Nannospalax galili; assembly: GCF_000622305.1. NCBI lineage: Eukaryota > Metazoa > Chordata > Mammalia > Rodentia > Spalacidae > Nannospalax > Nannospalax galili. The sequence continues at coordinate 3,663,499 of NW_008356327.1, forward strand.
TAAAAAGAAGACCTATTAATACTTACCTTTTCAGTTTATAAATTATTGTGCAAAATAGACATTCTGTAGGTTACTTTTGTAAAATGTTGGAATAAAAAAGCAACTGTATTTATTTCATTTCTGTGACTAGATTGAATATGTACTTATAGCTTTTCCTGGCATGCCTTAAAATGCTAATAGAGACAAACATAGTAATTCATTTAAATTATTTCCATAATATGTAATATAAGCATTTATGTTCTCTTTATAAAATTGAGTTATGTTTGGAATATTCCACATGTCAAAAGAAAGATACTTTTCTAATCTCATTCTTCCATAGAACTTATTTTCCTTTTACATACGACAACCTATGTGACTCTAAATACATCACCTGCAAATAATTGCTGTTTGCTTATGTTTAATTTTAGAACATTTTTCTAAAATCATTTTTGTTTTACTTTGTCCTTTTAAAGTCATATAATTCTTTAAGCAATGCGTCTATTATATTAAAGATATCAATCACATTTGTCTAAATTAGAGAAAACATACATACTAAAATTTATTTATTCATAATTAATATAAGAAAATATTACAGCAAATTATTTTATGTATTTGTCCTAGTTTGGTTTCAACTGCTGTGATAAACACCATGACCAAAACCAGTTTGGGGAGAAAAGGGTTTATTTCACCTTACAGCTTATAGTCCATCATGGGGGGAAGTCAGGGCAGGGAAATAAGGCAAGAACCTGGAGGCAGGAGCTGAAGCAGATGTCATAGAAAAACACTTACTGGTTTGCTCCTGGGACTTGTGCTCAGCCTAACCCAGGATCACAAGCCCAAGTACAGAAAAACACACAGTGGGTTTCTTCCCACATCACTCAGAAATCAAGAAAATACCTCATTGGGTTGGAAAGATGGCTTAGCAATTAAGAGCACTGGCTACTCTTACAGAATACATGGTGCTCAGTTTCTAGTACCCACATGGCAGCTACAAACCCTCCATAACTCCAATTCCATGGGATATGATGCCTTCTTCTGGCCTTTATGTGTATTGCATGCATAGGTGCACATACATAATGTAGTCAAAACATTCATACACATAAACTAAAACTAAAAATAAATGTAATTACAAACAAGAACATGATCCACAGATTTTCCCAAAGGACAATCCAGTAAAGGAAATTTCCAATTGAAGCTTCCTCTTCTCAGGTTTGTCTATTTAACAACTGAAAATATCCAGCATAAATTTTATATCTGCTTCAAACTATTAGTAAATTAAAGCACATCTTTATTTTATGCCTTGCTTTTGACCAAGTGGGATTGTGGGTGGTATAGATTCAGAAGAGACTGTGGCTGCTAAGCATAAGCAATTTGAAAGTAAGGAACTTGAACTTTGAACAGTCACAGAAATGCAAATTATTCGTGAGAAACTGAACAGCATATATACATTAATATTTCTATAGAAGTTATATTTTATGATTAATTATGTCATAATATCATAAAGATATTTATGTAAATCATTCTAACATAGTAAAGAATAGAAAACACAATTTTCATGGGAATTAATGCTTATAAATACATATTAAACACTTTAACAAAAATCTCTAACTTCAGTATGTGAGAAAACTTGATGATATAGGATGAGAGAAGCATATAGTGAAAATGGTTCAAGAGCTTTCTATGATATCAATAAAGAAATCCATAAAGTAAGCCATAATACCTCCAACAATGGAATATCATAAAAATTACAAATTATTACAGAGGTATGGGAAACATAAATCACTAAGCTAGCATGATAATGAAAGTCACTTATTTAAACAGGAAAAAATATAAAAAATTCATTTTATCAAGGAATAACATTTCTAAATTTCTATGAGAGCAATAAAATTGATTTTTAAGTGAATTTTCCAGAAAATTGAAAATGTATCATAGTTTAAATTAAGAAGAATAAACTAATTAGAAAGCATATTTTAACAAAAATTTTTGAGAGACGACGTTCTTCTACTTATCATTGAGATAAATCTAGAGAAGCCAAAATGTAAATCTGCTCATGAATCATATCCTCCCCAAGACTTAAATACTTTACATACATTTTTAGTCACAGAACCATCTAAATGGAAGTGTTCAGTATTTATATGGCGTTCTGGTACTTTTGTCAAATTTTTACTTTGATTGTTTCTCAACTGACTGCCCAAGTTTAATCATTGTATAAATGATTATATTTACAGAGTTACCACACTTTAAATTGTCTTCTCCTTATATTTTATAGTATTTTTCAATAAAAAGAAAAGTCAAGACACAAGAGTGATAGATTAATGCTATGTGCTTAGAAATTCAGGACCATAAATCTTTGATGCTTAAAATATTAGACATTCCTCTTGTGCATGTAATATCTTGGGCCAATGTAGAGGTCAGAAGAATGTCTCTCCTCAAAATTATGCAGAAACACATCATAAGAGATGCACTGCCATTTCCAATTATGACTTTCAGATCACAGTGTTCATTGAATGTCAGAAGACTTGACACTAAATAGACTATAGAGGAGAATGTGTAGAGAGGCTCCAAATGCTGCATATAACTTCCACTTTTGTTCTCTTAGGTAGAAGTTATTCATGTGAAGTATTCTGTAGCTGTTATCCAGTTAAGAGGTAATTGGAGGTTTGGTGACAACTCTTCTCTGTCAGAATCTATTATGGTCACTGATTCAACATTGTGCAAGGAAAAACAGTCAGTCATTCTCTCAGGAAATCAATTAAATGCTGCTTTCCCATTGTCTTAGTATGTTTGGTGCTGCCATTACAGAATACCACAGAATAAGCAATAAATGTATTTTTTAAAAAATATTTATAAAAAAACCCACAGGAATATATAATATTTATATAAGGGATGGAAATTTGTTTCTCTAGGTTCTGGAGGCTGAGAGATCCACTCCTATGATAAATTTATTCACCATCCCTGAAACCATACCTTGCACCAACCTGCATCATCTAATCACCTCTGTGTGTGTGTGTGTGTGTGTGTGTGTGTGTATACAGAGGAAGACATAGAATGCCCTATGTATCACTGCTCATTTTATTCCTTGACTCTTAACCACTTAGACATCTTTCCAGTTTCATCTTTTTCATTTTTAGCTTTTATTGATTCCAGAATTTCTTACAATGTATTTTGATCACATTCAGACCCCCTCCACTCTCTCCAAACTCTCCCAGTACCCCCATAGATTTCACATCTTCTATTTTTTGAAGCAAAATATTGACAAATTTGACTATATAAAACAAACAAAAATTTGAAAGGAATACATAAGAAAATTTTCTGTATAATATATGACTTACAAAGCAACATACTCCAATAAAATTCCATTATACCCCTACATTCATGTCCTCCATTATTACCTACCCCTTTATTTTATTTATTTATTTAACTTTTGTTTTTTAAAGACCTATCCATTCTAAATATAAGGCCATACTAATTCATTTTTAGTTGTTTCTTTCCTGCAAATCTAGTATTAGATGCAACAGGCAAAATCAAATGCATAGCATCATCATCTTAGCTATGCCCAACTAGTTCTTCTAGAGTAACAGGGCTGGTAAGCAGCATTTTTTTCAGGAATTCTTGGCAGAAATTTTATCATATGTTGTAAAAAATACTAATCCTTTCTTTCAGTCACTACCCCTTCAAAAAATAAATCCATATCTACAATTTAATATCATGATGATAAATATATCACATAGGAAGCACTAAATTCTCAAGTCATCAAAATGCTGCTAGTTACCCTTAAAAATAATATTTGAAATATAAATAATAGCAGAAACAGAGAGGATGTGTTTCTTGCATATATAATAGCTCTGAAAGAGAAAAGTGGCTGGACAGGAGTATTCCATTACACATTGTCCATCAAGGACCAAGGAAAGCAGATGCCATCTTCAGCATTTGGGTTTTAGTTTCCATCTTGAGCACCTGCAGTACAGTCACCAGGAAAATAAACAGAGCATGAGAAGTCATTGATGATCCAGGCTTGAAATCACCACATCTCATTTCTCACATCTGACTGGTTAAGTCCTAAATACAGGGACATAACTAACAACAAATTTGTCTAGAAAGTAGTATCGTAGTTGTGTCTCCTGGCAGAATTTGAGATCGGTCTAAGAATTACTTATAAATCTGATGAATTAAGTGAAATTAGAATTCAATCTTCTCTATCAAAAATTATTAGAAAAAGTTATAATTGTGTAATATTGCTGAATTTTTATTGCTGTTGCATTGTTCAACCTATAATATTTCAAAGAGTCACATTAGCATTGACTTTGTATATTTCTAATTATAATTGTGTCAGGTTCTGCTTTGTCATTATCTTGCATCCATCGTCAAAATAAAATTGTACTACTTTTTCATTTTACCATTGAGTAAAGATTTTAAAACTATAATGATATTTATTTTCTTTAACAAAATTAATTTATATGGTTTGGTTTGTATCTTATTTTCACAATTAGAATTTTGATCTCCATAAGCTAACTTATTTAAATTTGTGTCATCTACATTTTGTAATTAGATAACATTTAGATTAAAACTGAGAAATTTATGAATTTTTGAGGTTTTAATGCAATATAGTAATTTGATGATATTTAGAACCCCTACCCATTCCTTACCTACTCTCACTGGTCCCCATCCAATTATATATATAGGAACTTATTTTTTGTAAAATATGATATATTCTTAAATGCGTGAAATTTAAAGGCATATTGTTCATTGTGTATGTTCAATACACATAGTCTTGGGTTTCATAAAATATTTTCTTTGAAATATGTCAAGTAAATATTTTGATATATTCACCCCCATACATCTTTCCTGTGTCCTTTCCTCCTTTTACCCATCTTTCTGGAATCCTTCTTTTCCTGCCTACTTTTATATCACACACACACACACACACACACACACACACACACACACACGGAAGTTATTCTTCAGTATCAAATTCTCTCTATATAAATATGTCATTTACATACATCAGCAAATAGGAGAAAGTGTAACATATTTGTGTTTTTGAATCTGGCTCATGGTGGATAATATGATGATCTCCAGTCACAACCATTTATAGTAAGTGACTAATTTCATTATTTTCATGTGTTTAAAATTCCATTGTTTTATATCAGAATTTTTGTAGCCATTGGTCTGGTGATAGATATCTAGTCTGATTCATTAACTTGATTATTGTGAAATGTTGCAACAAAAATGGACATAAATTTGAAAGCATCCCTGATATAATAATCATTTTAATAAGAAACACACATAAACGAAAGAAATATTTACCTACTAGTAGATCAGACTGAGAAAATTTGAATTTAGTAATTTGCAAAACTACATAAAATAATTTAACTAATGATTGTTATACAAAGGTGATAGAAAATTCTATCACCTCCTTCAGCATTCCACAAATCAGAGATGAGTGAATATAGAGGACAGATTGTTGTTGCTTCAAAGGCTGTAGGATGATATGTCTATTACTCACTGAAATAATTACAATTAAATAAATTCATGTGTTCCAATATTCTGTTCAAGTATCACTTACATCTTCCCTCTGAAGGAAAATCTTGCAATTTCAAACTCCACATGAGTAAGCAAATGACATTATTCTTCAGTATCAAAATATTCATATCACGAATAACTTTCCTAACTTTTAATTGCTTGTCTTTAATCCCAGAACTTGGGAGGCAGATGCAAATGGATCTCTGTGAGATCGAAGCCAGTTTCATCTACATAGTGAGTTCCAGGCCTTCTGGGGCTACAGGAAGACCCTCTCTCAAAAAGATCAAATGATGATGATGATGATGGTGATGATGATGATTATGATGATGATAATAACAACAACAATAGAAAATTTCCTTAGTTTTAACTAAGTTGTGTAGATTGCAATTTTCGTTTAAATTATTAGGGAAATCCCTTCATTATATCAATGAACTCTCATTCCCTTGGCATAAAAGCTGTCTCTGACAAATTATATCTTTTATAAAATATAAAATTCATTAAAAATGATTTTGAAAACTTTTGAAACTACGACTCTATTGCAGTTTCTCTGAAATGGGCTATTTAAAGGTCCATATTTCTGTTTAACAAAATCAATAATCTTTATTATAGACAATAAGCATAATAAGCTGGGGCCATTTCCCAGATCAATGCAATGTCTTCTTCCTTGATGATACTCAAATGCCTTAGAGTCAATGGAGCTATTTGAATATTAATTCTGCTACAGAATCTTCCTTCTTTATTAATTCTTACATCAGCAACATGTCCTAACTCTACAGTGTTACTGTTTCCTTCAAACTTATTTGAGAAAAGTGATTATGCTATAAAATTAAATATTTATTTCATCTCCCTTATTTAAACACAACAATTTTAAGATCCTTATATTAATTCTGCTTTGTAATTGGATATATTTTCCTTGCATGATTTTTTTGCTACAATAAGGACCTCCTCCCTCCTTTGGATCAACAACAAAAAGAATGCATCCAGAGCAGTACAATATCCTCTTAAGCACTATTTATTCATTACAGTTTCTTTGTTACTGTTACATTGTAGAAGTATTATATACGAAGTGAAAATATCTTGTTTGAAGCAGCCATGAAATCATAGCTGTCCTGAAGTTTATTAGGATGGTTACTGAGAAATTTTAGCATTGCTTTAGCTTGCCAGCATTTTAGGTGTCTTGCTAGTAAGGAATCAAAACTTAAATGGTATCATGCAAACAGAAGTTTGACAAAAAGTACTTACCGAAAACCTTTAAATACCTTTGCATTAATATTGATACAAAAGAAGTAATAACAAATCTTTTAAATTTAGTATTTCATTAAATTATAAAGCAATCTTTTTATAGATAACTTTTTTATTGAGACCTTTTTTCTTCTTCTTCTTTCATTTATTTATTTTTTGGGGGCTTTTGGGTACTCTAACATTCCCCTCTCTGAAGAGATAACCCTAAAATCTTTTAAGGACTAGATACAAGCTCCCAAATACGTTTGACATTTTTTGCTCTTGGAACAGAGTATGTTGCTAACAGTCCCAACGACATTTTGACTTTTAGCCAAGAAACTGGCTACTTTTCTTTGTGTTTTTTTAAATAATTTTTTTAAGTTTAATAACCACATGATAGAAGAATAATTTAATTACAGCTTTAACATATTCAGTGACACTTTCCAGAGCAAAGATACATCTCTTTCAAAAGTGGCTGTAAATTTTTAGGTTCACAGGTGAATTAATACAGTTATATAATATTGAACTCCATATAAACCCTATAAGATATAAAATTAAATGAGGTTTTAAACGTTAAAAAAAGATCTCCATTTCATTATTAAAATACAGCTTCATACAGAAAAATTCATTTTTAATACAATTGACACTAAGATGCACATGCGTTGATCTCTATGTATCTGATTATTACTAGTCACAGTCAGTTACACTTGTATCCTTAGGACCTGAGTATGAATATAAAGTCATTAGGTATATTTCACTGGTAATGTTTATCACCTCTACTATTTAACATGAAGTGAATTTTTATGCTTCCTCCTCAAATATGTCTTTTTTATTAAATCTCTTGATTTTTTTGTGTATATCAAACAGAACATCCCACAAAATCTTATTCATCTATATACCCACTTCCAAAACACCCTCCCATAGCCTTCCCTCTCCCATACACTGGAGTCCGTATACTCTGTCATCCCTGTAACTGTCCAATGTGTTGTTGGGACCCACCACCATTCCCTAGTGCTTGTCTGTCTGCTGAATCTAGTCAGTATCCAGAGATCCTTATTTTAGGAAGATCAGCTGTTCCTCATCTAGCAGCAATCTGTTGTCAATATTTCTTTAGATAAGATTGGGGTCTGCTGTTCATTTTCCCAGTTCTATGCTGGGTTACTGTCTGTGAGTCTTTTGGGCCATCCTTTGGGGTCTTTTTACCCTACCTAGCCAATTCCTACCTCCTATTCTTATCAGTCCATCCTCTGAAGGGGTTACCCAAATTGCCAATAGGGAATCAGGACGCAGACCGCTTGGGCTTCTTCCATGCTGAAGAGGGATGTATGGTGAGGAAATTGGAGAACCCTTCAGTGGGTCTATCTATAAGACTCCCAAATTGCATAATTATCTCTAGGGGGGAAAAGAATGTCCTTGAATCATGAATAGGAGATGTGAAGGAGGAGTAAAGGCAAGAGTAATTAGCATTACAAGTTCTAGACAGGGAACTAGAAAAAAGTCAGAAGAGGACAAATTTTCAAATGTTCATATGAAAGTCCATTGGAATTTCTTGACAAGGGCTTCCAAAACCATCTTCTATTGGGTTCTTCCTCATTTTTCATTTGTCTTCCAAGGCTGGACTCTAGAGTGATGGGTTCAGGATTTGCTGTCAGGTATTTTGATAGCTGTTGGAATGGTTAGAATCAATGTCAGTTCCCTCTCAAAGGCTTCGAGATAACTGAGGGATTGCTGAGGGTGTGACCTGAAGGTATGCACACTGGATAGCCTTTACCCAGCATGGGTCATGCTTTCTGTTCTTAACCTTCCACACATTGTATACTTTAGCCCTCCCCAAATCCAGAGGCCATGTATAATTAAGGTCAAATTACATAGGGAAGAGTGGCTGGATACTTCAGTAAGGGTCCAGTGACACTGCTTGGCCCTCCTTTAATGAATGAGCACAACCGTCAACAAGCCCAATTGTGACAATTGTTTAGCAATCAGGCTCCACTGAAGTAGTGATGATGGTAGTTATTTCAGGCAGAAGGGACTGCTGTATAGCATCATCTTATCAAAAGGACTTTGTGCTAGGATCCACATATGAGGGAGAACATATGTCATTTGTTTTTCTGTGTCTGTTACTTCACTTAGTACAACAGTTTCTTTATTGAGCATTTTAAATTCCATGCATTTCCCACTCAAATCCAGACCTCCTCCCCCATCCATACCTCCTTCCATCCTCCCATGGAAACTTATGCACTCTGCCATACATGCTAAGTCCTATTCATTCAGGTATTTGTACCCAAATGTCCTTCATTGTATGTGTCCACTGAAGTCTAGTCAGTCTATACAGTGGTGGTATGTAATCATACCCTCCCTCACCCAGCAGCAGTCTCAAATAGTTCTCAGTCTAGTGCTGGCCTGCCACCTATTTCTCAATTCCCCTTTGTGCCCTTGTTTAATTGAACTCACATGGGTCCTGTTCTCAATGTCACCATTGCCACAGGCTCAAATGAGCAAACCTCCAGGGGCCTGTAAGACTCCACTTCCCTGTGTTCATGATCCAGCCCTGGCTCTTACAGACTTTCTGCCTTATCTTCCACAATGGTCCCTGAGCTGTGAATGGATGATGTTCCATATAGGAGGCCCACCCTATGCTCTACAGTTTCTTATTCTCCAAAGCTTGGCCAGTTGTGGCCTTCTGTGTGCATTGTACTCTGATGTACAAGGAAGCCTCAATGGTGAGAGTTTAGAGATGCATTAGTTCTCTCTCTACCCCTTATTCAGCTATGTTCCATGAGCCTTAGTTATAGATTCGACTGCATATACATCACCTAGTACTGGGCATCTCCCAGACATATGTTCTCTGTGCCTGACCAGGTGTTCAACATTTCAATAGCCTCCATCTGTTACAAAAAGAAGCTTCTTTGATGAGTGCTGTATGGAATGCTTGTCACTCTATGGGAGGTCTCTTCTATCTGGCACTACATTCCCTGCCAAGCAGTTCCCGGCTATACATATGCATTATTGTTCAGACAGTCTATGTGCATTTCTCATAGGGTTTCTAGGTCATGACTTTTCTCTCTAGGTGTCCAATCCCCTGAAATTCATGCATTTCCACTCTTTTTTTCTCCCATCTGGCTTCCCTCCTGCCTCCATCCCTAGTCACAGTGGGCACATTATCCCCATCCTCCCTACAGTATCTCCTGACATATCATGAAGAGGCAGAGGCAAGAGGGTCATGAATTCGAGGCCAACCTGGGTTACAAAGCAATCTTTCAGGCAATGGTGACTATTAAATTAAGGCTCATTAAATTTGGAGTATTTTATCATGCAGAAAGCATTTGGAAAAAAAAGTGCATTCATAAATTTTATACTAACGTAGTAGTTTAGACAGACTATCTAATTCTTTTACTTTACCTGAAAAAACAAACAAACAAACAAAACACTCCAGGCATGTTGGCGCATGCTTTTAATCCCATCACTCTGGAGGCAAAGGCAAGCAGATCTCTATGAGTTCAAGACCAGCCTGGTCTACATAGTGAATTCCAGGATAGCTGGTGCTACAGGGAGACCCTGTCTCACAAAGACCAAAAAAAAAGAAACAAACAAACAAACAAAAAACTCCAGGCATGTTGGCGCATGCTTTTAATCCCATCACTCTGGAGGCAAAGGCAAGCAGATCTCTATGAGTTCAAGACCAGCCTGGTCTACATAGTGAATTCCAGGATAGCTGGTGCTACAGGGAGACCCTGTCTCACAAAGTCACTAAACAGAATGATCAAAGCTCATTATTAGAAGTAAAACTATATTCAATTTAATTTGAGGTCATTAATTTGAATTCAGCAAAACACTCAGTTCTTTAAGCACAGTAAAAAGAGAAATACAATGTATGAATGATCTTCCTCTATAACACCCTTAGTTTTCTAGTCAGGGTTTCCTGAGTCATACATGCATCTGTCTTTATTAGCAGTGTATCCTACAGTAAAACTGAAGTAAAAGTATGGGAAGGATAGAAAACTGGAATCTGCTTATATGGAGAATTGTTCTAAATATCCTAGATGAGGGAGGATAAGTGCCACATGTTACCCCCTTTATTCAAGGCACACAGTTGAGTGAAAATGGCTCACAACCTCATGTCACACAAACCTCTGATATTCAGAATTGAAGAAATTTTCCAATGCCATGGAGTTCATTATTGTTGAAATAAAAAATGAAATAAAATTTCTCTGATCCAAAGTCAGAATAGTTAAATGTTATCTGCTGAAGATTATTTTATTGCTTAAAACTGAAATGACTGTGGGATGTTTTTTAGTTAGATCTGCTTACAGAAAAATAAAGCTTATTTTAGAACAATATTTGTATTCTAGTGGGAAATGAGAAAAAAGACCTACAATTCACAAATATTTATACTGATATGCTTGTGAATCCTTATCCTTCCACCTGGCTTCCCAGATGTCAAATATTTCAATTGGTAGAGTCTATGCATTTCAAATTGTAACTAGTGTGACAATATGTTTTTAGTTTTGGTAATTTCAGTGTTTGATTATTTCTCACTAAAACTATAAATAGTAACACCATTTCTTACATATCTAATTGGTTCTAATGTTTCCTCTACAATAAAATTAACATGATTAAACTTGGTTTAGTTTCATTTGTTAACTTGATAACTTTTATTATTATTATTATTATTATTAATTTTCATCTTTGGAAACTATCTTTTATGCCCACCTACCTTTGCTTCCCTGGGTGGCTTAGCCACCAGCTTCCTGGTGCGAGCATCTTTCCTGGATAAGTCCAGAGGCACCCACCAAGCCTTGACTCCCCCAGCTTCATTCACCCTCCCAGCTCCGCCACCTCATCTCTCCTCCTGGCCTTGGTACTGGTCCATTACTTTTCTCAGTACCCAAGACATCTGGACTGACTTCTTGGCCCAGAATCCCCACTATTTCTTCAGCCTTGGCATCCAGACCAACTCTGTTCATCCCAGTAGTCCCCAGGAGCCCTAGAGGCCTCTTCCCACTCCAACCTCCCCTTGCATCCCTGGGTGGCACATCCACCAGCTTCCTGAGACCAGTATCTTTAGTGGGCCCTGCTCCCAGGCCATGCCAGGCCCAAAATTCCTGAGGGCAGCATCTTCCCTGGAGGGATCCAGACCTTAAGAGAAAACCTGAGAGCATCTGATCCTCATCTGAATTGGGCCTCTGTAGGAACTCCTGAAGATGAAAGCAATTTGGCAACTTCAATATATTAAAAAAAGAGAGAGCCTGAAGCCTAGACCAACTAGCTTTTCATGCCCAACAAGTAAACCACAAAGCACACAAAGTTTACAAAAATAAGTAGACCTAAACTCAGCAAAGGATGGCTTGAGTCTCACACAAGAATCAGAAACTACAAAACAAATCCACATGTCAAAGTCACAGAGAAAAAAGAACATAAAAACTGAAAAAATATATCCCCACCAAGTACCAACAGTGAATTCAGTGAATTTAAAGAATATACAAAGAAATAAAAGAACTGAAGGAAGATAGGGATAATGTTCTGAATTAATTCAGAAAAGAGTTAGAAATATTGAAGACTACTCAGGTTGAAATGAAGAAGGAAGTGAAACACTCAGTAAGCCAATTAGAAACAACAGAAGAAAGCCTCACCAATAGGATGAATGAAATGGAAAACAGAATATCAAGACTGGAAGATAAAGTGGACAAATAAGACCATTCAAGCAAAGATTATGAAAAATTTAAGAAAACACAAGAATGGAATACATGGGAATTGTGTGGCACAATAAAAAGACCAAACTTAATGAATCATAGAATACAGGAAGGAGAAGAATCTCAAGACAATGGTATGAATCAGATCTTCAAAAGGATTGTAGAAGAAAATTTCCCAAAATTAAAGAAAGACATGCCCATACAAATACAAGAAGCATGTAGAACACAAAATAGGACCAGAAATGAAACTCTCCATGGCACATAATAGTAAAAACCCTAAACCTACAGAACAAAGAGACAATACTGAAAGCTGCAAAAGAAAAACAAGTTACATGTAAAGGAAAACCTATCAGGGTTACAGCTGACTTTTCAGTGCAAACTATGACATCCAGAAGACCCTGCACCAAAGCATTCTTAGTCAAATGACAACAGATGCCAATGCAGATTACCCAGCCAAAATGTCTGTTATAACTGAAGGGAAAAGAAAAATCTTCGATGACATAAATAGGCTGAAAGACTCATGCCCACAAAAGCAGTCCTTCGGAGAGTTCTTGAAGTAATACAAAGAGAAAAGAAAGGAATGACTATACCCAAGGGGCTATAAAAAGAAACTCAATGAAGATAAAACTGTGAAAATGCACAGCTATACCAAGAATGTGAGCAGAAATAAAAATAACAGTATTCAATAAAAATCTTTCATTAATAACTTTAAATAATAATAGACTGAACTCCCCAGTCAAAAGACACAGACTACTTGAATGTATTAAGAATCAAATCCATATTTTTGTTGTCTGCAAGAAACTCGTCTCACTTTCAAGGATAGGCACTACCTTAAAGTGAAAGGATGGAAAAAAATATACCAAGCAAATGGTACCTAGAAAAAAGAAGGCATTGCTATTTGAATATCTGATAAAATAGACTTTAAACTAAAATTAATCAAAAGAGATAAAGAGGGCCACTTCATTCTGATCAAAGGAACAATTGACCAAGAAGATATTACAATCATGAACATATATTCACCAAACTTTGGTGCACTGAAATTCATAAAAACAGTACTGCAGGACTGTAAGACCCAGATTAATCCCAACTTATTAATAGTAGGGGACTTCAATACCTCATTATCTCCATTAGATGGGTCAACAGGACAGAGAATTAACAAACAGACATCTGAATTAAAGAATACCATATATCAAATGGACCTAATAGACATCTACCAAACATTCCACCCCAGCACCAAACAATATACTTTCTATTCAGCACCCTATGGAATCATCTCCAAAACTGACCATATGTTGGGGCACAAAACAAACCTCAACAAATAAAAAAGATTGAAATAATTCCATGCATTCTATCAGACCACAATGCAATAAAGCTTAAAATCAACACCAGAAGAAACCTTAATAACAACATGAACACATGGAGATTAAACAACACACTCCTGAATGATGAATGTGTCAAAGAAGAAATTAAGAAAGAAATAAAAGAATTCCTGGAAGTAAATGTAAAGGATCATAAAACATGACAAATCCTCTGGGACATGTTGAAAGCAGTCTTTAGAGGGAATTTTATAGATCTAAGTGACTACATTAAAAAATCAAAAAAGAACACAAACAAATGACTTAACATTGCAGCTCAAGACACTTGAAAAACAACAACAAATGAAACCCAACCCAGAAGACAAAGAAGAACTAACAAAAATCAGAGCAGAAATTAATGAAATAAAAGCAAAGAAAACAATTCAAAGAATCAACGAATCCAAGAGCTGGTTCTTTGAAAAGATAAACAAGATTGACAGACCACTAGCCCAGTTAACTAAAAGAAAGAAAGTACCTCCAAATCATACTAAATCAGATATGAAAGAGGAAATATCACAACAGACACCAAAAAGATACAGAGCATTATAAGGGAATACCTCAAAAACCTATACGCTAATAAATTTGAAAACCTAAAAGAAATGGACAGGTATATAAAAGCATAGGAACCACCAAAACTAAACCAAGAAGAGATTAACAGCTTAAACAGACCCACAACACATAAGGAAATTGTAACAGTAATACAAAACCACCCACCTAAAAAAAGCCCAGGACCAGATAGATTTACAGCAGAATTCTACTAAACATTTAAAGAAGATCTAGATCCAATACTACTTAATGTATTCAAAAAGATAGAAATGGAGGAAGAACTTCCAAATTCCTTCTATCAAGCCAGCATCACTCTAATACCAAAGCCAGGCAAAGACACAACCAAAAAAGAAAACTATAGACCCATATTCTTAATGACCATAGATCCAAAAATTCTCAAGAAAATACTTTCAAACTGCATACAGACACACATCAAAAAGATCAACCACCATGATTAAGCAGGCTTTATTCCAGAGATGCAGGGATGCTTCAATATACGTGTCAATAAATGTCATAAATCATATAAATGGGCTCAAAGACAAGAACCACAAGGTCATCTTAATAGATGCAGAGGAGGCCTTTGACAAAATTCAACACGCATTTATTTTCAAAGTCCTAGAAGGAACTGAACTGTAGGGAACATACTTCAACATAATTAAAGCTTTATACAAAAACCCCACAGCCACATCATTCTAAATGGAGAAAAACTGGAAGCATTCTCATTGAAATCGGGAATCAGACAAGGCTGTCCACTATCTCCACTTCTCTTTAACATAGTACTTGAAACTCTTGCAAGAGCCATAAGAAAAGAGAAGGAAATTAAAGGAGTATTAATTGGAAAAGAAGAAATCAAATTATTTAAGGAGATTTTTTAAATCTTTTTGCAGATAGTATGATATTATATCTAAGAAACACCACAAAGTCCACCAGAAAACTCTGAGAAATTATTAACTCATTCAGTAAACTGGCAGGTTATAAAATTCTGTAGGCTTTCTATATAATAATTATAAGCAATCAGAGAAAGTTTACATGGAAATACTACCCTTCACAATAGCTGTAAAAAAATAAAATATCTCAGAATAAACTTGACCAAAGACATTAAAGACATCTACAATGAAATTTAAAATCTTTAAAGAAAGAGACTGAGGAAGGCATCAGAAGATGGAAGGACCTCCTATGCTCATGGATTGGAAGAATTAATATTGTGAAAATGACCATCCTACCAAAAGCCATTTAATGCAATGCCAATCAAAATCCCCATGACATTTTTCACAGAATTGGAAGAAAACTATCCTAAGATTCATATGGAAGCAGGAGAGACCCCGATAGCCAAAGCAACCCTGAGCACTAAGAGCAATGCTGGGAGAAATACTGTACCAGATTTGAAACTGTATTACAAAGCTATAGTCATAAAAACAATATGGTACTGGCCCAAAAATAGACCTGTAGATCAATGGAACAAAATTTAAGACCCAAATATGAGTATGGACAATTTCTGCCACCTGATATTTGACAAGGGGGCCAAGAAAACTCACTGGAGGGAATTCAGCATGTTCAGCAAATGGTTCTGGCAAAACTGGATCTCCACCAATAGAAGAATGAAACTAAACCCCTATCTTTCACCTTGAACAAAAGACAACTCCAAATGCATCAAAGATCACAATGTGAAACCTGAAACTCTGAAACTGTTAGAAGAAAACATTGGCAATTGCCTACAAGATATAGGTGTAGGAAAGGATTTTTTAAACCGGACATCAACTGCTCAGGAAACAAGGGCAAGAATCAACAAATGGAACATCATTAAACTAAAAAGCTTCTGTACATCAAAAAAAAAGCAACGAAGGAAGTGAAGAGAATACCCACAGAATGTGAGAAAATCTTCACCAGCAACACATCTGACAGAGGTTTAAGATTCAGAGTATATAACGAACTCAAAAAACAAAGAATCGGGAAAGGAAGTGACCCAATTAAAAGATGGAATAAGGAGCTGAAGAGAGTTCTCAAAAACAAAATAAAGACAGTTAAGAAGCATCTTAGAAGTTGTTCAGCATCACTAGTAATTAGGGAAATGCAGATAAAAACCACTTTAAGATGTCATCTTACGCCAGTCAGACTGGCTAAGACCAAGAGAACAAATGATACCAAATGATGGAGAGGATGTGGGAAAAGTGGAACTCTCATCCACTTCTGGTGGGGCTGCAAACTCGTACAACCCCTAAGGAAAGCAGTGTGGAGGACTCTTAAAAAACTACAAATGAACCTACAATTTGACCCAGTTTTACCACTCCTTGGCATATACCCAAAGAACTCATCCTATTGCAGAGACACTTGTACATCCATGTTTGTTGCTGCTCTTTTCACAATAGCTAAGAAATGGAAGCAACCTAAGTGTCCCTCAATTGACGAGTGGATAATGAAAATGTGGTTCATTTATACGATGGAGTTTTACTCAGCAGTAAAGAAAGATGAAATCATGAAATTTGCAAGTAAATGGAGGGAATTAGAAACTTATACTAAGTGAAGATACACAGACTCAGAAAAAACAAAAACAAAAACAAAAACAAAAACGATGTATGCTCTCTTTCATATGTGGATCTTAGCACCAAATCCTGATAAGTGAGTATGTATCCAGACATAACTACAGGAAACAGGGAGGTAAAGAAAAAGAAAGAATCTGAATGAGAAGAACACTAGGAAACAAGTGTTAATAAGGGAGATATGGGGTTATTTTAAGGGGGGAGGGACAGTTATACAAGGAACTTAGGGGATAAAGGGAAAGAAGGAGCGCAAGAGAGGTGGGACCATAGGAAAAAGGTAGTATTAAGGGAGAAATGCAGAAAAGGGGGTACTTTAAATGGGGAAACCTTGTTCAAAGGATTAGACAATGTAAGCAGTAAATAATGCCTAGCTAGTTTTAAGAAAATCAGGGGAAACCGTATTAATCAAACAACCTACTGACAAATTATACATACAACTAGCTCAAGGAATATAATGTATATCTAAGCAAGGTTTATCTGAGAAATTTTAGTCTTTTCCAAACCTTTATCTACATGGCATGTGGTAATTAAAAGTGGCAGACTGGTGGAACTAACCTTCTTGGATGTTTAACAGCCATACTGAGGCCTATGCTAATTAGGTTAGAGTGACATAAATGGCAGTTTTGCTCCTTGAACCCCAAGGTCAACTAAGTTCCTGCGGACTATGAGCATCTCTTAAAATGCCCTGTAACTGCGCTGAGTTACCTGTCCTCTTGATCAAGGCGGCCATGGAGACACCATTAAATCAACTTGAACCAGTATCCAGTCTACAAAGAGGAGGGTCAACACAGAGGAAATATTTCCTCCATTCTTCCAAGTAAAGCCAGCCATGGTAGAGCAGGACGTTTGACTTATCTTCACGTAGATGGAACTGTAAAAGAAAGGAGCCAGGGGCCCCTCCAAGCCCATGTGACCCCTGAGGAACAGATCCTCAAATGGCCTTAAGAGTAAAAATAAATTGGTTTATTTAGACCAACTGTATTATCTCAAACACCCAAAAGGAAAGTAAAACCAAAGAATAAAGAGTCAATATAATGTTTAATAGTGCATGTGTATAGTTAAAGACTAGATAATAAGAAACAATGCCAAACAATAGATACCATCCTTTAAGTTGTTGGCCAGAGTGGCCCAAGAGACACCCAGACAGTAACCCAGCATAGAACTGGGAAAATGAACAGCAGATACCAATCTTATCTAAAGGAATATTGACAACTGATTGTTGCTAGATGAGGAAGAGCTGATCTTCCTAAGACAAGGATCTTTAGATAGGCTGACTAGATTCAAGAGATTGAAGAAGAGCTGATATTCCTAAAACAAGGAACTTTAGATAGGCTAACTAGATTCAGGGGATGGACAAGCACTGGGGAACAGCAGGGGTGCTGAAAATATGGTATACAGTAACAGGGATTACAGAGTATATGGGCTCCAGTGGTGGGGGATGTGAGGCTCTGGGTAGGTGCCATTTGGGAAGTGGGTATATAGATGAATAAGATTATTTGGGATATTCTGTATGATATACACACAAAAAATCAACAAATTTAAAAAATGAGTTATATTTGAGGAAAAAGCATAAAAATTTGCTTCATGTTAATTACTAGAGGGGAAAAACACTATCATTGAAATCTACCTGATGACTTTACATCCATACTCAGGTGCCAAGGATCCGAGTGAAACTGACTGCGACTAGTAATAATCAGATACATAGAGATTAGAGACACATGTGCAAACATCTAAGTGTTAGGAGCATTAAAAATGAATTTTTCATGGTGGCGCAGGCCTATAGTCCCAGAACTTGGGAGGTGGAGGCAGGCAGATCTCTATGAGTTCAAGGCCAGCCTGGACTATATAGTGAGTTCAAGGACAGTTGGGGCTACAGGGAGACCCTGCTTCAAAAGAGAAAAACAATGAATTTTTCTGTAGGAATCAATATATTTTAAAATGAAATGAACATTTTTTTAAAAAATCATTTATTATTTTTATTTTATGTGCATGTGTGTACTGCCTGCATTTCGGTAAGGGCACTAGTGTTGTGAAATGCCCACATAGGACAGAAGGGACTGTTGGCAACCCTGGAACTGGAGTTACAGACAGTTGTTAGCTACCATGTGGGTGCTGCAATTCGAGCCTGGGTCTTCTGCAAGAATAGTCAGTGTTCTTAACTGCTGTACTATCTCTCCAGCCCCCTTTTTAAAAAAATATCCTATTTATTATTTTTATTTTAGTGTATGCCTATATTGTCTCTGTGTAGGTAAGTGCACCCGTGTCATGCAATGCCAGTGGAGAACAGAAGAGACTGTCAGGGAGATCTTTTTTAAAGGTTAAAACCTCATTCAATTTTATGTCTTATAGGGTTTATACTGAGTTCAATATTGTAAAATTATATTAATTCAACTGTGAACCTAAAAATTTAAACCACTTCTGAAAGAGATGTATCTTTGCTCTAGAAATTGTTTTTGAATATGTTAAAGCCGTAATGAAATGCTTCTTCTAATCATGTGGTTATTAAATAGATAATTAAAAAGAAATAAAAATTTTTTTAAAAAAAGCATAGTAGGAAAGCTGAACATTCTTTGTTTATAATATTAAGGCATTCTTTTAGGGTTCTGTTTCATTTTTAGACAGGGTCTTAGGCAGGTCCAGAATTGGCTGTCCTCCTGCCTCAACATCGCAAGTGCTGGGGTGATAGGGTTATCACACTCAGCTAGATTGTTTTCCTTTTCTTTGCTTGGACACAAAACATTTTGCATACCTTCTGAATGTTCTACCATTGAACTACACACCCGGCTAAACTTTTCAAAAGTTCTTTTAGCGTCTCAATAATTTTTCCTTTTTATTTTGTGCTATGGAACTGTAGTACAGTAAAGAGTCTTAGTAGAGGTTCCTTTATGGCTGCCTCAGCAGTTAAGAACACATATTGCTCATACAGAGGTCCGGAGTTCAGTTCCCAGCACTTCTGTGGGAGGCTCATAATTGCCTGTGACTTCATCTCCAGGGTAATCCAATGCCTTTGCCTCTGTCTCACAAGGTGCTTCCATTCACATGCACATACTACCTCCCCATACATATAATTACAAGTAAGAAAATAAATAATTTTAAAAGAGTATCTTTTGATTTCTTTTTAAATTTTCCAATTTGCCTTGATAGGAATTAAATATGAAAAAATCTGAGCAAATTTTTGCCTAATAATCATGGGTTTTGTGATTTCTCAATTTATATGTATAAGATACACACTCTTTCTTAAAGGCATAAGTGGCCAAATGACATATATTATGTTGAGATGTTACATTTAGGAGCCTTTGTTGCTGTAAAATACTTAATTGTTGTATATTAATGACATTCAATTCACATTATGTGTTCATACACTGGTATGTGAGATGTTTGTTGAATAAATGATGAGGGAATGAAAGGCAAATGAAGATGTTGAGTATTTGCCACTAAGAAAAAAAATATTTTTCCATAATCCATAAAATTACTCTGTAGTCAAATCGTTCATGTTATAGATGGAAATTATTTGTAGTAAAAGGTATTACAAACCAGAAATTCCACCACAATGGAAGTACTTTTGGGAAGATTATAGCAACAAAGCAGTACACTGGTTCAAGTTCTGTACCCTACCAGTAGTTTTTTAACAAACAGAGTAAGCCTCAGGCTTTCCAGGCAATAGTACATTAGAATAGTTTTTATAGAAATTTATTTGAATGTATTATATGCTTTGTGGCTTGCTTTATATCGATTTTAATCTGCATATTTGTTTTCTTAATTATATAAGAATTCATTTATTTTCATCATGGCTTACTTTTTGTTATCAGTTTTCCTTGAAATATTGTCAAAGTGTAGCTTTTACTGACTTATTAGAAAATTTGTGAGGCTTTTTTGTTATTTTATATGCTAATATATTCATTTTTCTAATTGTATAACTATAATTTTTCAAGATGATTGCATAGTCAGAATTGTCAATTATTTCTAAAATGTATTGTTAGGATTATTCTCTCTATACATGTATATACTAGAAATAATTGACAGTATGTATATATGAATAGAAAATTTCCCCCAAAGTTTACAGATTACATTAACTTAACTTTAGTCATGATGAATTACATTCGGGGGGGGGATTTCTTTGTAGTACTATTTTGCATTTATATAACTTGGGAATTTTATAAACTCATAAATGTAAGCATGACAGATGTGAAGATGACTTCAAGCATGTGCAACTTGCATCTACACATTATGTTTTGGAAAAAGAAATCTTTATAAGTGACTATGAATTAAAAGAAGTTTTAAGTCCAAAAAAAAAAGAATATATCTTTCATTATATCCCCTCTTAGCACCATCAAGTCCCTTTTGGCAACAATTTATTATTTATTTATTTATTTATTTATTATTTGTTCATTTGTTTATTATTTATTTATTGCTTTCAGGTGACAGTGAATTTGGGGTATTATTTACGTAAAGTAAAATAAAAAGTTTCAAGGTGTATTTTTTGGTTATGCTGACATGATGAAATATTATATACCAAGTCATTTCTTTACAGAACCTTCTCAAGGTTCGATATGCTGTAACATCAAGAGCAAGGACAGGATAAACTTAGTACCTGGGAAGGACTCCTGTCTCTGACACAGCCATTTCTTCACTGTGTGGTTCTTCACATGGTGAAGGAACAAGTGTTCCCTCCCTCGGTTTTGTTTTATAATGACACCATATTTGATCATAATTGTTCTTCTCTGATGATCTGAACCATCTCCCCAAATCTCCATCTTCATATAAGATCACTGTGTGCATTAGGATTTCAACAGATCCCTTTGAAATCAAACAGACCACATATTAAATGATATGCATAACACAGCTGTTTCACTTTAGAAAAGATTGTGTAATAATTTTTAGTTTCCATTTCCATATCATAAAAATTTGCAAAACTAAACACTAGACAAGAACTTCATGTGTGATAAGAATAATTAAGCAGTTAAGCTTCCTTTGCACAGCTTGTGTTTACCAGATTACATTGCAAGCAAGCTGGCAATTTTTTAATTAATTAATCCTCATTTAATTTTTCTATGCCAAATAACTCACAGCATTCCTGTATCATAAAGTAGATGAATAATTTTTAAAATTTTTCTCTCTGTGGGGGTAGGAGGCACAAATGTGGAAATCAGAGGACAATTTTGGGGGTTCAGTTCTCTCTTCCCACGCTGGGATCCAAGGAGTGAACTCAAGATGTCAGATTTGCATTGTAATTGTTTGTACCTGCTAAATCACCTCACTGCCCTTGTTTTTAATAAAAGTTGTGAATATTTAAAAATGTGTTTTTCAGAGCTCATTTCAGGATTTCAAAAGAACAACAGATATTTTGTGCAGAAAGGAACTTAATATAGGATATTGATACTTTCATAGTTGGGAAAGTAGAGAAGCAAATCATTTAAACAAACAGTGGTATTGTTAATAGGTGTTTCATTCCATAAACCCCCTAGTTTCTTAATATTAAAAAATTAGGAAAAATAATTGATAAACAAAAATACGTTCATTAGAGTATGGTCAATATTTGGGGTGCATGTAAGTACTCCCTACTCTGCCAATTGATATCTTACATTCTATAGAAGTCAGGGCACATATGCTAGAATGTAAATAAATTGAACTGTGAGCATGGTTAATAGGTCCTGTCCTGGGTGAAGGGAACCTGAGCTATGGGAACTTCCTTTGTGCGAATTCTCTGATGCATCAGTTATTTTATGGTTTCATGAACCCAAGTTTTAACAAAGGAAATTTGTAATAGTCTCTCATGTTTCACTTATAATGGTCACTTTCCCAAAGTCTCATTTTCATAGAAGAAAATTTTAAAATTAAATTTGGCCAATAGGCTCAGATTTTCTAGCCAATGTCATTGAAAGCTACCCTGCCATGGTCATGCTCTGCATATTATTTATAATTACTCGTATCTTTGTACTACTGCTAAACTACAAAAAAGAGGTAAGCAAACCAAGACATTATACTTGTATATTAAATTAAACTGATTCCTATCACATATAAATCAGAAGGAATTGTTTTCTTGCTACATGAATTTTTTTTTTTTTTTCGTCTCTGAAGCAGAGGGTCCTCTAGTCATGACATATCCTTCCCAGCACATCACACAGGCAAAATGCTGATTCTTCCTGTTCTTGGAATCTGGTCATGTTAATTCTATGTAAGAAGTCTTAGAAATCAACAGTAAATTCACATGTTATTTACTTACATCTTATACTAGTAATGATAACAAAATGCGGTAATGATTGAATTTATGTTACCTAGATTTTAATGCCTGAGACTCAGAGCTAAGTAATAAATTGATTTATTCTTAAATAATATATTTTTTGAATCTTGATTGATTTTATTGACACTTTATTGAGTTCATACAATATATTTTGATCATAGACTCTTTCCCCACCCCTCTGAGTTTTACCCCAACATCTCTACCTCCCCATACTTCATGCCCTCTATTAATATGTAATGCCTATCAAGTCTAATTCATGTTCTTCAAATACTCTTGGGTGTGGTTCTGTACTGTGAAGCATGGTCACCCTATCCAGTGTCACACCTTAAAGAAAACTGGTCCCCTTCTCCAAGTAGCTATCATTTGCCAACAGTTTCTTAGCTACGGCTGTGGTTTCTGAATCACCTCCTTGCTCCATGCCAAGATTTGTCTTGTTTAGGCTGGTACAGGTCTTACTTATGTTATCACAAGCACTGTGGGTTAATACGTACTATGTCCCTGTTTTATCAGGCAAACACTGTTTCCTTGCATTCATCCATCACCTCTGACTATGGCAATTTTCCAAAGTTCTTTTATAATTATCCCAGCACTTTAGGAAGAGAGTGTGAGATAGGTGTCCCATGTAAGGCTGCACACTCTTCAGCATTATTCTCTGCATTCTTGACTGGTTGTGGGACTCTGTGTTAATTGTCATGTGTTGTATAAAAATACTTCTCTGGTGAGAGTAGATAAATGCACTAATCTATGGGTATAATGATGTTGTTAGCAGTTGTTTTATTACTATATCCATTTAGCAGAATAATAGCAATGGGTTCTCTCCTATGGCCAGAGACCCATGTAGCCTCTGGTTCTTGAGCTTTATAACAGTGATATATGTGCCCTCCATCTTGAGAAGCAGCTTTTAATTAAAGCAAAAAGTAATTGGTTACACCTATTACAGTCATTTCACTGTTAGAAAAAGATGTATCAAATGAGCCAGTTATATCACTGCTTGGCATATTCTTAAAGGACTCTATATCCTACTGAAGAGATACTTGCTTATCCATTTTCATTGCTGCTCTTTCACAATCATCAGGATGTGGAAACAGCATAGGAATTTATTAATTTATGAATAAATAATAAAAATAAAATACATATATGCAATGGAATATAACTCAGTATCAGTGAAAATGAAATCATGTGATTCACAGGTAAATAGCAGGAAATCATCATCCTGCATGAGGTAACCCAGATTCTAAAACACAAATATCACATAGTTTCTCTCATATGTGG
>NW_008356327.1:3688053-3688165 GCF_000622305.1 Nannospalax galili
GGAAACCTACAGTAGAAGCTTTCTAAAATATATATGCATACACATATAATTTGTATACATACACAAGTATTTAAAAACTGTTACCTTATAATGGGGGACAATATCTCTCACA